>NW_009692915.1:88213-165071 GCF_000703405.1 Apaloderma vittatum | reverse complement strand
CGCGTGTCGCAGAGTACCCCACCTGCTGGATCGTCGTGTGCTGTGGCTTTCTTCTGACTGAGGAAGCAGTGCTCCCCATTGCCTTTCAGATATCTCCAGAAACCTTCATAAATTTCTTTCCGAAGGTTTGTCAATTTGATGTTCTTGTTGTTTTCTTTTTTCTTTTCCCCTTTAATAAGGATTACAACTTCTGTTACTGTCTTTGGAGACTAAGAAGTTTCCATGGCTCAGAGCATATGCAATAACTAGTCTGATTAATATCACTGTATATGTGTGTATGTGTGTGTCTAATTTTTTTTTTTTTTAAATATGATTTCTTAAAGAAAAAAGCCACAGCGATTAAAGGATGTAAGAGATATGCTTCTTGACAGAGGTAAAGGGGAAGGTAGGGGTAATATATAGGAGGGCTGAGACTACTACCCCTCTCTGTGGTCCATCCCCCATGTGTTCCTCTAAGCCCCTCAAGATGCCCAGCAGCTGGAAGGATAAAGCTCTAAGGAATCCAGCAGCACCCACTGCAGGGGCAGATCTTGCTCTGGACTCATGTGCTCACTCAAGCAGACCCAGAAAACTTTGGCTTGGCATTGTTAATTTAATGTTTTGACTCAATAATCTTAAAAGTCTTTTCCAACCTAAATGATTCTATGATTCTATAACAGCAATGCAGTGGCAAGATGTTGAACTCCTCTTTGATATCTCCAGTGAAACACAGATGTAAACTCCCAGGTCCTTCAGTCAAGTAATAGTTCACAGGATGTGGAGAAAAGTAACTAAGGGAATCCTTCAAGAAAAAATAAAACAAAACCACAAACCCACTAAAGGTACAAAAAATGTATATTTACTGAGTATTTGAGGGAAAACAGTTTCATATAATGACTCCATATTGTGCAAGTGCTTTTTTCTTCACTCATGTACACAAATGACTGTACTTCAGGGAAATTCACAGATGAAACTTAATCTTTTCTCAAAACGGCTTTGTGAAGTCATTCATTTGTGAAGTCATTCCCCCATATATATCCTAAAGTAAAAAAAATAGGTAGCTCTATGCACTGTCAGCAAGGTAAGCTACCATGGTACCCTTTTTATGGACTAGATAATAATAATAGAGCATTACAGAATATTTCAAATTCCTTCTCCTTCAAAAGCCTTTCTATATTAACATATTTTACAAAAAAAGCAAATTCTTTCACTTCTAGAAACTACATTGTAGTACTGAGTTTCAGTGAGAAACCTGGGAGTATAAATAGAATTATAATGTTACCTTTTGAATAGTCATTTATTTAATCTTTGAAAGATATTGCATACAGGAATATAAGTAAAGAAGCAAAAGACAGAGCAAATGTGCAAATCTAACAGTAAAATACAGGTAGGTAAGTGCAGAGCTATAGTTTGTTCTCTGCAGAACACAGCAGGCTCGTGGGACTGACACCACGTCAATAGAGCATTTCTATGAGTCATTTTGTCATTTTATTTTTCGACAGAGGAATGGAAGAACTCAGGTAAATACTGCAGGGTCTCCTCTAGGAATGAGATTCTGCTCATGTATGGACCTAAAGCTAAAGATGTTTCCATAACTTTATGCCTGTAATAGCTAAAAACCTTCTAATTTCCAGTTTCATTTATTAATGAATATTTTCTTCTTTTTGTTTCACTCTTGTCCCAACATTAAAAGTCAAGCAAAGTTAAGCAGCTCTTCTTCCTTCCAAGCACTAAGTTCTGTGCTCTATTCAGAAAGGAGAGCATGTCCCCTCTCAGCCTTTCAGCAGTGGTAAATTGTTCCATTTGGTTTCCCGTGGGCATGCTTTGAACAGGAGTACAATGAACTTGTCCCTTTCCAAACACAAGCTTAGAAGTTGGCTTCCTGCCACTTGTCACTCAAAAAGCAAATGCAGGAGTGGATGAAATTGCAGAAATGTCTCTATTATTGCTCAACTTGTTTCGACTATCCCTCTGGTGACCAGAGCTAAACAGTAACTCCTGGAACAGCTGAAAAAAAATGCAGTACACAGGAAAAAAATGGACCAAATTTAACATTCAGGTACACTTGTGTCAATCTTAGCAACCCCAGGGAATATTACAAAATATATTTTCACTATTTCTGCTGTTAAGTGGAGCAGAATTGTACCTAAAGACTAATCCTTTTTTTATTACCTATGCTTTCTTGTGGGAGGCCAAGATTTCCATTTGGATGTTCCTTCAGGAAAATATCTGAGTGATGTCCAACATGCTCCAGTACTGGGAGACCCGGTGGAGGGTGCCATGGGCATTGTATTGCTTTACTACGGGACAGACATCAATAAATCTCTTTCTCTGCCCAGATTGCTATTCCCTTCATATGACACTTTGTGGAGGTTGCATTACTCATCCCCACAAAGACACAGGTGCAGCAGGTTCAGTGCCAGTGAGTTCAGTATGGTGAGATGAAGTTAAAGCAAAGCAACTAATCAATTTTGGATGAAACGCACAAACCCCTCCAAGAAAAATAAACCCCAGAGTTCCTTTACTTGCTCATCATCACCATCAATTACATATACAGCACGTTTAAAACTAATTGCTGCTGTGAAAATACTAGACTTCTCTTTATAAAAATATCTATCCTCCCCAAATATGTAAGAGATGCAAACCAAAATTATTTTCCTGTGTACAGATATTGTATATCTTTAGTGGACAAAAAATCAAGGATCCAGATCTTTCATCTGGAAGTTTGCAATTCAAATCTAAAGGAAACATTTCCCATGCTCCACTGCTCTTGCCTGTTAGAAGGATGCTTTGCTAGCACAAGCCTGGATTCAAAGCTTGAGTTTGAATCCGGACTTTGGGCTTGAGAACATCTCTTAAAAGTAAAAATGAAGCAACTCCAAAATATACAACCTCTGTTTGTGCAACACGAGTTAAAGCAGGAGAGAATCCTTCCCTAAGGATCCTGACCCAGAATAAGTGCTTAAAACAACGCTTTACCATTTAGGAAAATTTATGGCACTGTTAGTACTGAACATTTGGTCACAGAACTTTCACAAGAGGTTTTCCTAATGAGTTTGGAATCATCATCTTTTTGTGGAGGATTTTCATCCCGACAGGGTTAGTCTGACATTCACCAAGGCACTCAGATTTGTTAGGAGGAGGAACCCTGTGCTGGCTCACACTGCGCGTTGTGAAACTGGGTCTGGTGTTTGGTTTTGAAAAATGTTTGTTTTTTGAAAAAGTTTAGTGATAAATATATCCATTTAAAGTGCACGTACATAGGCAATTGGGCAGAAAACAGAATATGTAAACTGTGATGTTCAAAGATGGTATGGCTGTCTCACTTTCTCAGAATCCTGACTCTCCTGAACTGCTGCAAATATGTTCCGAATACTTGGAAAACAGCATAAACTTGTTGAAAGCACATTTTATAGAAAGGTGACCTCAAAAATAAACCATCGCCACAGGCAAAAATCATGTTACCAAGAACTCCTGGAGTCACGGGTCTAATTCTTCCCTTCCCTAGGCTGGTTTTGCACCAGAGCATCTCTGTGTATCCTACTGGAGTTGTGATTTACCCCAGGCTGGCAGAGGCAGGATCCCTCAGTAAGCAGGATATTTATAAAATAAGAAGCCTGTATCACTACCCTCAGAGTGGTTCCAAAGAATGTTTATCAATATGGTGACAGGCGCTTTATATATATAAGCATAAAGATACATCTATATATAAAGTATACATAAAATATATATGGTGCTATTTCCAGTGGTGGACGGAGAGCTGAGGCAGGGAAAGTTGCTCTCCTGTCCCACAATGCGGGGTCACTGGAAAGGAGGCAATGCGCTTATGAAGCAGGGAGAAATTATGCCACTGACATCCCCTCTCTCACTCATTTTTAAATCTTGAACCTGAGCTGCAGCTCACTCTAGCTCTAGTTGATGGAGAATATTTTAACATTAAAATTTAGTTAGGAAAACATACTTCTTCAAGATGAGTGCTGTAAGAAACAAAGTTTTTTTTCAATCTTGGTTTAATGTCTTTAGAACATTTTTTCCTTAAATATCTTTTGCCCATATGCACTTCCATTGCACAAGAGTGGTGTTCACTCAGACGTGTGATATTGTTTTTACGTTGCAAAGGACAACACAAATCTAACTGCTTTTTAATGAAATTTGTTCAGCACATGCTCCTCAGAGAGACCAAAGCAAATTTGCTGAATGTTTCATGGTCGCCAAATTTGATTCCCACCACCTCCCAAAAACCCCAAACCTTCCTGTCAAAGAATTATCACCCAGCTGTCAACAGCTGTCACATTTCACACAGGAAAGGAAGAATCTAACCTGAAAGGAAAACATATCCAAATTCATATCAGCTTGAATCTTTGACGAAGTAGAAGGGAAACAAAAAAAAAAAAAAAAAAAGAAGTTTCAAATAATGAAAAAGGAAAAAAAAAAAAAAAAAAAAAAAAGAAGTTTCCAATAATGTCCAAAAAGTTGCATGAAGGGTCGCTGTGTTACGAGTGCAGACAAGACGGTGTGTAGGGCATCAGCTGGATGTGGGTCCTTCAGCTCCAGGAGTCGTGCTGCATCTCCTCCCCTTGGCCAGTCCTGGGCTACTACCCAGCAGCACCCAAAGAAGTCCCTTAAATGATCATTCAACACATACAATATTCTACTGGATTCTTCTGAAGTCTTTACTAGAGCAAAACTCAAGATATACAGGGTTAGAGGCTAGAAATTTGAAGAATAAGCCATGAGGTTTGGGCCACTACCTTTAAAGAAAATCAAGGCACTAAGAAAGAATTTTAATTAAAGACTTAAAGAAAATCAAGGTGTTGCTGAGGATCAGCTCCTGTGCAAACACATGAGGATGGAGCTGAAGGCTGAGCAAGCCACACAGGGAGAGAGAAGATGGCTCAGAGAATGTCATACCCTTAACTGGGATGAACAACACCTCTCTGAAGAAGGCATTATTATCCCCATTTTTACAGATGGGGCATTATTTTAGGTGTGACTTTTTTCATTTGCTCACAACATTAATTTCAAGAAGAAGAAAAGCAGAATGAACCGCTGTGGCTTCCCTGCTAGAAAATAAATGCCTCCGAGAAAACCTCTTGCAGGAGGAACACAGCACTTGCCATTTCTCCATTTCGGTTTCAGAGGTGATTTCCTCAATGGCAGCAATATATCCCAAGAGCCCCAGTGGTCAAGATAAAGAATGTAGTCAGCATATTAGGAATTTACGGCTTCCTCTTTCTATTTATGTCCTGTAATATCCTGCCCCAGACCAGTCATTGCCCGTGATGGTTTGTCTTTGGAGGACAATTGTCGTATGGTGTTAAAGGATTTGAAAAAAATTAAAAATCTAGACCCTATGTGGAGAGTAATCCAGAAGCTATACTGGGCTGATGGAAGTGCAAAACCAGATCCATCCAAATTTTCTGTAAAACATATGAAGGATGAATTAGTTGTTAGCAAACAACTAAGGCAATAATTAATAATGAGCTTTTGAGACTACCCATCAGGATGAATTCAACAGGCATTACCACAGTGGTGTCCTGACCTGCTGCCAGAATCAGAATAGAATTCAGTGTTAAAATGTGAACTTAGATAATAGGATGAGATTTGGGCCAAAACCATTTCACCTAGACTTTCCAGTGGTCCAACCCATTTCAAAGGGCCTCCACCCACAGGAGCCACAAAGACAGACATCAGTGACAGGCTCCCTTGTGGTTCTGCAGGAAAGGAAATCTCATGCTTTTCTATGTCTTACCAGTTTTTTGTATTTTATATATTCATTCTTTTACTTTTCATTACAAGCATTTCATGCTACTACCAAGCTTGCTAAGGAGAAACTTTTGTCCACAATTCTGCTGGACTTTGTTATGAGAGATCACTCGAGACAATTCAACTTTTATTCCTGTGTTTTGGAGTTAAATATTGAGATTTTCATGAGCGCAATAGGTTTGGTAATCCATTTTTCTCTCTTTCTCCATATCTAATGGAAAGATGCTGTGATTCTCAATACTTGCCTGTGAGCCAGTTGTTGTTTTTTTGTGTTTTTTTTTCATTCAATACCGTCATCTGTGTCAATCTTGTTTTAAACCTTTGACTGTAAGATTGATATAATTGCCACTTTCGTGACCTCACAGCGAGTGGAGCAAAATGTTTCACGGTAGCCAGGGAGCTATCAAATGATCAATCACATTGTGTCCTTTCTCTTGAAATCTAATTGCATCCCGCCAGCAAGATCCTCTTTCCTCATTGATTACCTCCCTCCATTTATTTCATGGAGATTCATTTCTCCCATTCTCAGCTCTACGTAACAGGGATTTCTCTTCTGTTTCCAGACATTCAGGAACTCCTCAGCAAGACTTCTACAGTGTATCCATGATCACATGAAGAGATAATAACCCCACTGGTGTGACTTCTTTCAGCTCAACTTTTTTAGTTTTCTATGAATCTCATGTTTGTGTGTATATATGCATTTTTAAAGCACTTCTAGAGAAAGCCTTTTATCTTTTCAAACTAAAAAGAGATCAATGAAATTCTTTTACATTCTGCAGCTGCAATCTGCTTCTCTCTCATAGAGTGGCAATCATTTTGCTATCATGATTGACTCTTTTTCTTGAGCTTGTTGAAAGAATAGACTAACAGCTTTGCCCTCTTTCTTCTCATCTGACTTTTGACACTGGGGTGGTGGCAAGTGGTGCACTCTGTCTCTGGGTGCTTGTGTAAATACATGGCAAGAAGAAGGATATTACCGGTTCTTACAGGTTATATAAATGTTAGTGTAGAAATAACATTGGGGGGAGGGGAAACTTACTAAAAACTTACATCTGACAAAAGTTTTGATTGTACTCAGATAAACCTGAAAGCAAGTACTCGTGTTTGACATAGACTTAAATCTTCCTGCATGCATGCATAAGCCTATTGACTTTGAGACTGTGTTTCTTTTCACATTCGTGTGTGGGTCTGGAAAAATCAAGGCTGGATAAGTTGGTTTCAAAGTTGGATGACTTGACTGTGTTATTTAGGTACCTTGGGGATAGCAAAGGAAAGTTTAAAAGTTCCTTTAAAACGTATTATGTTTCCTTTTGGGTGCGTGGGAGAAGGTTACAATGCTCTCTGTCACAGAAATCCGTGAGAAGCAGAGTCAGAGACACGTGATGCCTAGCCAAGTTGTTTTTGCTGTGTTTCTGGAGAGAGCCCACCTCTTGCTTTGTTGTTTTAGAAGCTCTTTATCTGAATGCAGAAGAACTACATCGGAGCCTGATAAAATTCACAGCTGTGCAGACAGCAAACAGAAGAGATACTTATATTCTACTTAAGACCTACTTGAAATTACAGGAATAGAAATAAACCTTCTTATAGTGCTGGTAACAACATTGCATGTCTTGATTGTCAGCTGGTACAAGATCCCTGTATCTTATATCCTTTGCCTCAGGGACGATAACATCTCCCAGGTTAAATATAACTTGCAGTAATTTATGCTCAATTATTAACCTCTTTTGTTTATGCTCACATTCTCTGTCTACCTATCGGCCACACACCACTAGTGCAAGAGTCCAGTATGAAGGCACAGTGTATTGGAAAATATGTCACCACCCTGAAGAAAATCTGAAAGCAGGTTTAGAAAGCATTCTAATTTGTTATAAAAGCACATTGTCACTGTCGGCATGGATACTAATATTTGGATAATAATTAGTTACATTTCTTTCTGGCTACATTGGCATTGAAATGCTGTATCTTCAACAGCAACCTTGTCTGTGGAAGGCTGCCAGGCTTTCGAGAGAAAATCCAAGCCAGGTAAACAAGAAGGTTCAGGGAATAGCAAATTTGTCTTAAAATAGGACCATAACAATGAGAGAAGGAACAGGAAGGGCAATTTAGTTGACTCAGACAGAAGTGAGTAGTCGTGAAAAAGAGCTCCTGAAGCTTGCATTGTGTATAGGATGCCCAAGCAGACAGCTGGTTTAGCCTGCATTTGATTCCAAGCTCGGGCATAGTATCCCAGCACAACCACATCACACAAATGATTGAGCAGAAAATGCAGAGCATCATTTAGAATCTGGCTTTGCAAGCCCTTAGTGGGCTAATTAACCACACCAAAGGCCAACTGTTTGGATTGTTCTTATACAACAAACACGTTAATATGTTGATTTGTGTTGTTCCGGGTTTTACTCATGTGATGCATAAAATGATACATTTTTTTGTTGTTGTGTAAAAGACTTTGTGGAAGAACAGCTCCTGCAATTAGCCACCATCCCATAGATTTAACTCTTAACAAGGTCAAAACTAAACATAGTTTCAAACATGTCCCTAATATTGAGGTAGTGTTGTCAGAAAACTTACTTCACCAAAATATTTTCCAGAGGTACCTTTGTTGCTGGTCACTACGTGTTGCATCATCTACTTGCACTTTTTGTTCTCTGAGCAACACTTTCTCCCTTGATCTTTCGGAAGTGTGGAGTACAATATAACTTACTGCCCAACACTGGGAATGTTTTGTCCCTTGGCTGTGCATTCAGATCTGAAACAGCCCTCAGTTGTCACACGTGTCCAGTCTAAAGGGCAAGAGCCTGTTTCAGAATGTACAAATAGTCAGTAAGAAGCAAAGCAGAGAAGCAAAGATTAAGCTGAATCTCCCACAGCAGCAAGGAGGTTTGAGAAGTAAATATACCCTTGCTGATTCCAGAAAACACCCTCAAGTTGGTAAAGATTTTGCCCATACAGATTTCTCCTTTTAATCCAGAGCAGTCAAGCAGACACAACCCTCTCCTGTTGATAAACCTTTCTCTCTGTCTGTTTTGTATTTATCCGAATATGCACATTATCTATGGTTTGACAGCTTTACAGGTGTAAAATTCTCAACATTGCCATGTGCTGCCAATCGTTTTATGACCTGGCACCAGAGAATCGCAAACATCCATGACAACAGTCCATATAGTTGATCCACCAGCACTAAATTAACAGTGCAATATCAGCAATCAGAAGTGATAGGCTTTAATTAAAGGTCCAGTAGTGATAGAAAGCTGGTGACTGGCCACAGGCATCTCTGTGGTTTGGCTAGGTAGGTAAATTGTCTATAAAAATAACTGAGCAATCTTCTCCCTGCTCTGATCTGGTGTTGCCATTGGAACAGCAGCACATCCCCACACTCAGGTCCCAGGTCTGCTTTACCATTGCGAGTCCTGCATTGCAATCCAAATATTTCCTCTTTGCAGCATAGGAAGCTGCTGTGAACTACATATTCCAGGTGCTGGGCTCAACGTGCACGAGGCGTTTGGCAAGGGGCGCTGGTGATCTGAAACTTTCAGTCAATCAACATAGCAATACAGAGATACTTCTGACTAAAGATGTAACTGCAAAACAAAAGTTGAGGTAACAGGCAACCTGGCAGTCTCAGGCTATGGAAAACAGCACAGCCAGCTTACAGGGCTACCAAAGTTCCTACAGTGTTACACATCTGGTATTGATTCGATCCTTTCCTCCTTGTCCTTAGTTTTTTAAGAAAAAGGAGGAAAAGAAATGCAGCATTTTTACAATTCTCCTTCTTTGTACCTCCGTGTACGACAGGAAATGGATTCTAAAAAGCTGCCAAGAAAACTGTAAAAATGACATTCAGAAGTACTTCTGCAAAATTCTGTTTACACTCTACATCTGGTGAAAAGACATGAAGGCTTCACTGATATCAGAATAATCCATCAGCTTTCACTCTGCATAATTATTCCTTGTGAAAGTGGTGCTCAGGGAAGAGGGCTGGAAAATGCCCTTAAATTCTCATGACCTCCAGCTGTGCCAAGCATTACTATCAGCATTAATACTGCTAGCAACTGCTTGCATGAAATCCTGGTTGTAATGAGATTAATTGCAAGACCTACAAGAATTCATTAAGGACAAGATTTCCCCTAATATCATATATTTGGTTTTGAATGAGGTTATTTAGATTACACTTTCTTCTACTTTTACAGTGTACCATTTGCTAACAATGAAGTCAGACACTACTAGGGAATTTCTAGCATGTAACCCTTGTAATATTCATATACTTCTTTGAGTTCACCGTTGTTTGATAGGATACGCTGCCTGAGATGGAAAACGAGATCTTTTCCAAAACTACATATGCAGAATGACTTGATTACCAGCAGCTCAGTATACTGAATTCACCTGAATGCAAGGACGCTTGTTCTAAATTTCAGGTCAGTAAACTCAACTGCAGGAGGGATTTTTGTGTTTTAATAACATTCTTCAGTGTTTTCAGACCAGCGTGGTCTTCATTTCATGTTCTAGATGTTTTGCTTTTATCTCAGTGTGATAAAGAAACATTAAATGCATCATCCCACTGAGGGGCCCATTCCACCATGTCGCTTTTCCTTTCCCTTGCTCTGATTGTGGAGTTTTTTTCTGCTAGGAAAAAAAATCCCTGCAGTCATGATTTTAGAGCTTACTTGCATATAGCAGAAAGAGATCGTGAGAAGGAGTAAAGTTTCAATGTTCAAGTTCTATTCACCTACATATATTTTATACACACCTGTGAGTGTTTCTATACACATAAGTGTAACTACAGCACTTAGCATCCCTCACTGACCATCAGCTACTGCTGCTCCACGGAGTAAAGATATCTTATGATAGCATCCTTTAACAAATCACAGGGTAACGAGAATACATGTATACATTGGCAAAGACCTACTAGGTCATGGAGGCTATTTCATGTTGACTGGTGAAAGAACTGTGTTTTCCAGGTTTTCTGGGAAATTGTAAATTTCTACCTTTTTATTAAACCTAGTAAAAAATAATATAATCCTATATTAAACAACTTCTAATGTTCCAGTTTGGAAAATACACTACCCTGTAATATAGCCTTAGAGGAAAAAAAAAAAAAAGCCAACCCCCTTAGCAAGTTAATCCTACACATTTCCTTATTTAAATATGTAACGTTACAACTATACTTAAAGTCTTATTATAGTGTTTGTTCAATCTGATTAAACTACACACTCTATGTAAGCTACTGCTCATGAATCAGTACATCCTGGGCTCTGGCACTTATCACAGAACGTTCTCTGAACTTAAGTACTTTGTCCATACCCTGTAGGTTGTATGAAGTTGTACATCGAGTATCTGTTTGAAAGCTGTTGTGGAGCTCAGTGCATTGTGTGAAGAAGCATACATTTCACAAGCAATAGATCTTCCCTTGGTTTAGCATTTCCAGTTTATTTATTGCTATCTGGTTATTTTGATCTTTAATGTGTTGCTATTAAGCATTCAAAAAGAAATGAGATATCTTCCCCTTAAGTCAGGAATTTTTCCTTTCTTTTTTCCTCAGATGCCTCGTAGGGATTTCAAGCATCAGGCTTAGGATCCATTCGCATTGTTTTATTATTCTTTTCTTTTGTTCTGGGAGGCGAGATGGCTATTTGTAAATACTATACCTACACATTACACAGTGTATAGAAGTGGGAAGGGATCCATGTGATTTAGACCAAACTACAATGTTTTTGGGTTTTGATGATTCTAAATCTACACAGATGCTGAAGCTGTTGCTATGTTACATGAAGACATTTTGTGGCACCAGGAATTATTTAAGAGATTGAAGAGCTATGCCAGATGAAACACAATGTGATGCAATTCTAGTGTGCCCTTTTTTTTTTTTTCCCCCAAAATTTGGAAAGTTTACTACAGAAATTTCCTTCAAAATAAAGAAAAATCTTTAGCTTGGAGCTTAATTGTAAGAAACATTAATGCCAGGATATTCTCTGAGGGTTATTTTTCAGTTGTTTGGTTTCTTATTTTTTTTTAATAAAAACCTGTAATTCTTCTTTTAAATGTTTCTATTTAACAGCCATGCTAAGACAATTTACTACATATTTAAGAAAGCTACAAAGCTCAGAGAATGATGTTACTTTAGAGATTTTCAGCTTCCCGTTTCATACATTTTGCATGTAAAAGCCTAAAAGATAGGTTTCTTCTTTGTTACTCGAGTCGGGACATCTCAGGAAGGAGACGACGCTATTAAATTCGTTCAATTCCGCATTGGAGACTACAAATCTCGAAGACTTGAAAGGTAGATTTCCATAACAGAAATAGCTATACCAACTCAAAACGCACACAGAAAAATAACTGTGACATCGCACTCCTTCTGCGTCTGCTGATGGAGCTGAGCTTGTGAAGCCCATTTGAACACGATGCTGTCTTTAGGGTGAACAGAAGAACAAACAGTTTTTCCTTCTCAGTTGCAAAGAGTGAATGGAAAGTTCCTACTCTGTAAAGACTCTCAGAAGTGACAGCAATAGCTAAATGACATTTCCTTTATTTGTTGATGTATGGTTTTGTTTTAAGTGAAAAAAAAGGAAAGCACAAAGTCACTCTTGTGCAGGGGAAAAGCAGTAAAGCTTTTCTATTTAGCAAGACTTAGGCTATTGTGTAAAAAGTTGTGTAATGAGAACAGCAGTGCAGGGAGTGATTTCCCTATGGATTTTATCAGCGGGCTCCAGTGAGACTGTCAAAAATCCATTGTGTAATTGCTTTCAGGTATTCAACAAGGCTAAGTTTTGCTAGTACAACAGGTTGTTTATTAAATAATTTTAGTAATGATTGGGATTAGGCAGTTATTTGTAAATGATGCTAAGTAAAGAGTAGCGCATAACGTATGATCTGCAAACAGTCTAGAAATCAGTTGGAAAAAGTAGAAAATCATCCTATTCCTCCCTGTGATGGCGGCTGCATTCCCTTCTAGCAAAGAGGATGCAGGTAGATAAAAGAAGGGATTAAAATGAAACTCCACTTGTGCCAGACTCCCGGAAGAAATTTGAAACTGTCTTATAGCGCATTTCAATTTCCCTATGGATTTCAAATTATGTGAAGAGGGGATGAATTTTGAACAACACGAATTGTCAAATATTTGGGTCAGACCAACATAAAACGTTCTAGTCTCCAGAAGTTACCCATAAATTGTATGTCTTGATTTTGGAGGAACATGTGAGTGTCCCAGCAGGACTGGTGAAAGACTACGAGCCTCGTACTGATGTCAGTAAGTTTTGGAGCTGCCTGGAAGATTCATCCATGGCTTCTTGGACTTAAGAGAAAGCTCAACACAAGTGTAAGCAAGGAGCTGAAAACCTTTTCTCTTGTATTGCCATCACTAATGATAGACTGTTTCCAAATACAGAGTTAGCTGCTTTTTTGGGTTTCTTTGCAGTTGCAAGGATCATACAAAATTCAATTCATTTCCCTATGTAGTAAAGACTTCTTCCCTCACAGAAAACAAATAGGTGCAATTCACAGCCAACAGAGACAGGGTGAGGAGAAGAGTGATGCAAGTCTATGTTGATTCTTATATAACTACCCCGTAGGTGCAGAAAGTATAAACCAAAAGTTGCATATATATATATATATATATAAACCATTTGCGGGCCAACAATTTTGATTTTGGTATTGTTTAGATTTACAACGCTTCTTCTGAGTTTTGTTTGTTGTGCTGTATTTCTTAATGATCGACTTGCTGCAGTAAATAATTCAAGAAATCATCCTGTACTCTATTGTTCTTCGGGCATATGGATTTTTTATTCTCTTCAAAGCTCGAGTTTCTACTGTACATTGAAAATTTCAAAGCTCTCAGAGGAACCGAATACAGGTTTTGTAATTATAACAATTTCTAGCCTAGCACCTGTACATCTGCTGTACCCTTTAGGGAATAGAGCAAAACAAAATGTATCAATTCCCTCTGGATAAAATGTGACAGGATTTCCATTTTCTGCTTTTCCAGACCACCTAGGCTTATTATTTTTAGGACATTATGGATTGTTATTAAGCAGTAGTGGGTTGTTGTGAAAACACAGGCAAGAAGCATAGCACAGCGCTTCTAAAGAAAACCGACTGCACAAGTACAACTGCTTCAGCTGGATTTTCATGGACCATAGCAGAAATAGATATACAGGACTCTCCTGTATCAGTCCTTTATAGAAAGATAGCTTGAGTTCTTCAGCAAGAAACTACTATTAACGGCTTTTGGTCACACAGAAACATCTTTCAACAGAAAACTTTTAAAGGTGTTCTAGTCTGATAAGTGTAAAAAATACTGCCAATTTCCACTTCCTTTTTTTTTTTCCTAAATAAAACTTACGCTGTGTATACACATATGCATAGCCAATATAAAGCATTATGTGCAATTGAACATTGTGAAATGTTTTTTATAGTGCCATTCTGTATCACTGTGCTGCATACATATTATTTCATGTAGAAGGAAATGCTGAAATTGTGCAGTGAGCTAGCAAGTACTACACTCTAAAATCAAAATATTATTTTTCTAAGGGAAAACTTTATATTACAATTTATTGAAAATATGACACACTGAAAACTAACTACTTGATTTTCACCCGTGTAGCTCTTAAGAATTAAAAATATTAGGTCGGACACCTTAGGAAGGCGTTACATTTGCAGGGGAATCCCAGACTTGGTTAAGCCAATGGCAAAAACCCGATTTCCCCTTGGTGCTTTCTCAAACCACATTTGAAGACTCGTTACCTTTCTTCCTCTGTTATCATTTTAATTATGCCTCTACTGTTTTTTAATTATACGCACACATTGGATTGCATCTCTTGTGCTGCTGCTGTTCCCCATTTAGGAACACCCGATTAAAAAGAATATCAGAGTGTTGCCTTCATTGCCTTTATTGCCTCCAGTTTGTTGGACATTTCAGCATGGGGGTGCGCCAGGAGCATCAAGTCTTGCTGTAATTTGTGCTGTTGCTCAAGCAATAACAGCAAGAATGCGAGCACCACACCAGCCCTGCTCCCTTGTTCTATCTCTGCCAAACACAGCGCTCATCAACCCAAGCCAGCCTAAGACAAGACCAGATCTTGTCTTAATACTTGATTCATTCATGGCACTGGTAGGGGAGGGGGGTGAAAATCATAAGGGATTTTTATTACATATTATTAGTGCAGAGAAAATGAGTAGGTCACTGAGGTGGTGCGTTTGGCTCCTGTGAGCTCACAGTGGTGTGGACCAGCAGATTAAGCCCTTCTATAATCCACCACAGTGATAACAAGGGATTGTGTGTGATTTACAGGGAAATATTTTGAAAGAATTTGCAATTCATGAAAAACCAATTAAAGGTATATAAGGTTATAGAGAGATTTAATACAGAACTCCAAATCTAAATTTGAGGCAGAACATACGCAAACTATTAACTCTGTTTCAGATAGACCCAGAAGGTTGTAGAAATTTCTTAAATAAAAGATGATTGTGTAATGCTTAATTCATACAAAAATGAGTGAACAGCCAAAAATTAGAAGTGTCAATCTAATTCTTAAAAGTGTTACTGAGAGAGATGCTAATAACTTCCAACATAACACCAGAATATTCACAGCTGCTGTCTCTCTCCAGGAGCTGCTCTGTCTTTCTTTGTCTAAGCAGATGTCTAAGTTCAGACTAACCTGCCTCTGTAGAGGGACAGGAGGAAGAAGAGCATCTGCAGCGATGTTCGGCCATGCTATGACTATTTCAAGGTCTTGCTCTGCCCTTGTTGCCAAATCCCCTGGTCCTGCCTTCCGACAGTCTCTGTTCTTTAACAATATTTTTTTTTTCTTAAAAAACAGGGAATTGGCTGAGTAAGATGCAGCTTGAACAGTGGACTGAATGACAGAGTCGTAAAGAAACAAGGAGATAAGAGAAACTAAAAGCAAGGAAGGTGTCAAGGACAACATTTTTAAAGCTCTCCTCAGCTGCAGGTGATGTGACTGTAAAGGGCTGTTCCCAATTCAATCCAGTTTAGTTTAAATGACTACCGAAGAATGGTTTAAACTGCCCTGCTCGCCTTTGCACTGAGCTGGACTAATATCACTTACACAGTCAATTATCGTGTTGCAGAAGCGCTAGGAGTTCAGCTCAGTCTGAGGTGATTCTCAGAGCTGTCATTAGTCCCTCCATGCCAGAACATACAGAGTAGCTGAATTACCCACCTCCCGAAAATGCAGTCCCAAGTCCTCATCTCCACACAAACCAGAGCTCAGAAGAGGCTTACTTCCTATTTCACTGCAAAGTCCTGGCTCTTAATTGCCCACCCTGCATGCGTGATGCTTTACTCCTACGATCTCTTCTGGAGCTAAAGTTATTTCCTAAACCATGCAGACATGCCCATGGTGAGCTTGAGTACTGACTTCAAACCTCAAAAGATCTGGCAGCTATGCTTCTGTGGACATAGTTTGGCTAAATCAGCTGTATGAATGCAGCTGCTTTAATTACTTCAATCATTCCTTGCAGTGAACAACGACTGTAGACACTAAGTCCTCCTGTAACACATGAATTCCTTTTGAAGCTCAGTGAAAGCCATTTGTAGAAAAATGTTGCCAAGCAGCACTCCTCAAAGAGAAGTAATAGGTATTGTGTGGCATTCTCAGATGAATAGTACTCTGCAGGTTGGGTTGCTGCAAAGTCTGGTACTGAGGAAATGCTGTAAAGAACTGGCTGGTGGTTTTATATGCATTTAAAATGTGTCATATGGGTATGCAAAGTAGCATTTTTTAATGCATTCTCCAAAAAGTCCCATCAACTTGTAAAAGCTTTTGGTTTTTTTTTTTCATTTCTGAAATACATGAAATATTGCACATCAAGGACCAAGTGTCCATTTCCTTGCATAAATAATGACCCCATGTACCAGAACCAGTTTTATACTGGCCCGCGGTGTAATGGTAGTTTTGGCATCATGGAGAGCTTATGCAAATACTAATTTGCCCTCCTCCAAAAAGGATGTAAGTCTATACCAGCTTGTTTCCATTTCTCTGGACAGTTCATGTTGTGTGCATCCTATTTTCCTCCTATGATCTCTGCTTATGCAACCCCCGGGAACACAAACCAAGCGTTCTGCAGTTTAGACCTGGCCAGTGTGCACCGAGGAGCAACAGCTCTGTGCACTGTGAGAGTGAAGTTACCCACCTCTGTTGGCCTGAAGGTCAAGGTTCTCTCCTTGACATGGTCTGCCAAGACAGAGAGAAACAAATTTTCCTTTCCTCCACTGAAGGGAACTCCAGGAACTGCTGTGGTTGGCTTAGTGCAGGCAGCAGTTGCTGATTAATGCAAATAGGGACTTAGGGAGATGCTGGGTTTTAGCAGCACTGTTGTAGTCAGCTGGTTAGCAGTCTGGAGTATGAACGGACTATCATGTTCTCTCTCTTCAAGGCTTCATAAAGCAACCCCCTTGTCTACCATAGAGGACATTACACTTGTGCAGTTGCTTCCTAATCTATGTTTTTCATATCATTCCTGTTCCTTTGACTTTTGGCATAAAACCCCAGGACAGCATAAACAAACCTTTTAGCTAGAAGGGATGGCTAAAAAGGATTGATACTATCAAAAAATGGATCTTACAATGATGCTCTTTATCTTTCCCCTTCCTCCACCTTTATTTCTTCCCAACTCAGAGCACGAAACTTCTTAGTTCTTGCTATCTAAATTACAGGTCTTCCAGCAGTTGGTTAAATGTAAGGAAACATGGATTTTGTGAGCAGGTTAGTAAAGTTCTCATTTTGTTAGTTACTAAGTCAACAGAATATACTGTTATTTAGGGTTTTCTCATGTAGTATCACAATGTCTAAAGGCATAGCAACCACAGCACCAAAGTAAGAGTGAAAAACATGACCTCAGAAAATCAATTGTAGAGGGGGATGTTTGAGAATGTGCAGAACGTTTGCACAGAAACTCAGAGGAGATGTTCTTAAAATTTTTGTTCATTTTGGAAGGTTTACCATAGATATGTAATCCTTGACAATAAACAGAAAGTGCTTTGGAGAAATGCGTCAGATCAAGCTTATGGGTAAATGCATTGACAAGTTAGTGATGAAAGCCTGTGTTCTTTTCAGAAATGAAAGATTGCTTAGACACTCTTTGCCATATTCTATGAATCGAAAATATCTCAGAACTTGAAAGCCTTCTAAAAATCAAAGTGGAAAATAATATTGTTTTCTTCTGTCTTAATAGTTCAAGCTGAAATACTTGCTTAAAAGGAGGGCGGGTGGAGATAGACCTTTAACTCAAGGTTAAAAAGAACCATCAGAAGCGTAATTTAATGTAGTGTATCAATGGTTAGGTAACAGCACTCCAGGCGGAGAGGATCTGCAGATGAAATGTTGACATATTTTTAAGGCTTTCTTCCTCAATTTTTATAGCTCTTCTTGTCTTGTCAGTGGACACAAAATAAACAGTTAAAGGTTATACAGGAATACAGCCTCAGGGTCTTCACCAAGAAACAAATTAAAATTTCATGCCATTTCTACGTACATAAAGAAGAGAGGGCAAAGCATTCCTTTCCTGGGTTGTATTGGCAGCAAGTGGACGACAATTGCTCACCCTTTCTGTAGAGGCTGGTGGCACTTAATCTGCAGTTCAGAAGTTCTTGGATAGTTTTAAGCTAATTTTCTCATTCTGAATGCGCACAATGTTCTGAGTATAAAGCACATCTTACACAGACAGGCTTAGAGGCTGAGCATATACACTAATGTTCAATCAGTGCTGGCACTCCATTTTTTTCTTAATAATTTTCCCTGTATATTTTCAAAAATGGTTTAAGAAATGGAAGAGTCTATAATTGTCCTATTGGGGTTTTAAAACGAAAAGGACTGCATGGATAGTGTTTTTAACTGGTAATAGAGAAACGAAAGAGTATTATGCTGAATTCCTTCTATTTTGTTGGGTTTAAGAGGGCATAGAAAAAATTCCACATCCAAGAAAGACTAGGAAAAGACTCTGTTTTAATTCTACCTAAAACAGAAAGAAAACCGCTCTTCAGTTTAATAATCTTATTTAAATTTGATTCAATCATGTTAAATGTGATTCCAATTAATTTTACTTAGCAAGTGTAGATGGAGCCAAAATCATATTGATACACTCAAATTTTACACCAGGAGAAATAACAGTGATATTGCCTTGCTGTGCTTGGTAAAGTCCTAGTGAACCGTCTGGAGTACAGAAGATAACTTTACACTGCTTGGGTTTAGGTGGTCAAAAGATAACTCTGATGCTAGTAAAGAGCATTTAACTCTTGCACACCACATTATGAAGATGAACACCTAATGAATAAATTCTCAGCATTTACAGTTTCTTTTCAAAGCCCAGTAGAATATATTAATTGGAATTTTTAACAGAATTCAAGCAAATGAATTAGTTAAGCAGTTATGTAGATCCCATTAGTATTTTAGGCTATTGAATAATTTCACAAATCTGACCCTAGGTCATTTCAAAAACTCGAGCTGGGGCCAAGGGTATGTGGAAATATCTAGGTGATTTTGTAAAATACACTTCAATACTTCTGTACCTGAACAACTTAATAGATTTGATCGCCAGGCACTTTTGCAGAGTTGACACGTTCTGTATATGAAATTATTTGTCTCATTCAACGTTGATGGTCCAAACTGAGTCACAAACCTATTCAATCATATGCGAGTTTAAGATTATTAAACTGATTTTTGGGGATCACACTAAAAATTTGTTGTGCTTTCTGCCCTTTCCTCTGCTTCTCATTGGCTGTTTGCTGAGCTGTGCAAACATTTCTTCTCTAGTAACAAATACTTATATTTCATTGACTTCTTAGAACAAATAGTCCCATGAGCTTCTTATCTTTTTTCTTCTCCCTACTCTAAAGATGTTGTTCTCACATAAACAGCTTGTATTGCTCTGAACTCTTTGATCTGGAGATAAAAATTCCCACACCAATGACTCTTCTGATTTCCAGGGGCACATTTCTCCCCTCAGTCATGGATGTTGTAAAAGATTTTTTTCCCCTTCTGTAGTTTCTGCCTCTATGAACCAGAACTTTATAGTCTGCACCATGGCTTAACTCTTCTCATCTGTAAAGGACCTGCCAAGTCTCACTCACTTTGAATGAGAGATATGTTCACTTTGATTTTAAAATTGCTTTAGAATTAACTGGCTCCAATTCTGTGGCGGGTGATTGTGTAGTGTGTTTCAATAAGACATTCAGAACAGTGGTCCTAATCCCCTGAAATTTAGTATATTTAAATTGTCACATTCTGAGTCTTGTGTCAGGCTCCTTGTGTTTGGAGCTCTTGCCAGTAATCAAATCAACCATTATCTGCTCATATCACCATGTTCCTCTGTGTTCGCTGCTCTTTGTTAAGAAGGGCTGTGAACAAAACTACTGTCTCCATTTTTCTGCAGCATGGGTAATTCTTGGTATTCCATGCATCATGCTGCATAGTTTAAGGTGTACTGAGAATTACACATTAAAATCTAAAGTGAGAGCCACGTACTTTTCACTATTGGTAATATGGCAAAAAACAAACAAAACCCCCCACCTTGGAATAGAAGTTGACTATTTTATTTCTTTTTATATAGAACTTACTATGCTGTTATAATCTATCAAAGCAATAATTTTTTATCAGTGGATTTCTAACACTGTAACTGATCTCAAGATCTGATATGTTTATATTAATATATAACCTGCTCCTTCCGTACTCCAGTGCATCCCCTGGATGGGACTCCACGGTTTTGCCAAGATCTGAAAAGATTAAACAGGTTGCAGAAAAATCCAAACCTCTTGTAGCAATCCTCAACACATCTCTTGCAAAAAAATCTCCTTTCTGTCTCGTTCACCAACTTTTACTAAAGACTAGAGTCTTTTAAACTTCATGTGACTCCTAGAACTTCACAGCACTGAAGGCAAAAAATCAGCAGAATGTTTCAGATCTCTTGGCTTTCTTGTGGAAGATCAATGTTGCTTGTAATCACAGTTAACTGTCGGTGTTACAAGCCCTTTCTGTGTTTTTTTTGTTTAAACAATACAAGATTTCCATAAGGCTCAGAGGTCAGTATTTAAGCAATAGGTGTGTTTTATTAAATTTAAAATGTAATATAATTTAAATTTAATTTTTTTATTATTAAATTTATCCTAAGGAGTAACAAATATAGGTAGGGAAAAATAATCCACTTTCTTTCAGCTTTCCATAGACAAAACCCATGATTGGAAAGAGCTGGGGACAACCTATTCGTAGTTTTCTAATGCCTGTGGCTGTTACTAGTAAAGACTTTGCTGGCCCACTCACCTCCAAATCTTTCCAGAATGGGAATGGCTGGGACTATTGCAGCTGGGGTCAGCACTTGTTCAAGAATTCTCCTTTTCCTGGGTTGCAGCAGCCCTTCCTCCACCAAGAGGCCCAGAGTTTTTCAAGACCCAGAGCACTTTTTCTGTGATTTTGATCAGAAAAATGCACAGAGGTTTGTTCTCTGCCAGCCCAAGATCTAAAAACCACTGGAGAATAATGAAGTGCTCATTTTTGACAGCAAATGTACTATATGACACAAGACAGCCACGAGATTCCTGTCCTTTTAAAAAAACCCCAAAACATATTATAATTATTTTGAGATAGTTTGAATAGAGAGAGGCTACAAGTTCTAATTCGAGTAGCAAAGCTGGTAACTTTGACTATCTCATGCTGCCAGGATAAGCCATTGCAATGTTAATTACAGGATTAAAAACTCGACATTATAAACCCAGAGAGATAGTGCCCTCTTTTTTTTCTTCCCCCCCACCCGCCCCCAGAAACTAATTAGATTAGGTGCCAACTGCTCTAGAATGCTGTTGTGGACAACTAGACAGTGATCTGCAGAGTTTCTGCTGGTTACCTATAGGTTTAACTTATTCCAGCTCTTGGAATGCATTACAAGGACAAATGTCCAATAGTTTTCTAAGGTGAAGGAAATTAGTGTTCATATCAAGGATAAGAGTCCTCACATAATAATTAAAAAAAAAGTAAATTATGATGAGATGACTTTCTGAAAAGCTTTTTATTATTTTTAAAGGTAACTTCTCAATGAAAGTTTAAATTAAAAAAAAAAGTCAGGTACAAATGTAGAACAGCAAATATACAGACATACGGATCTCGGCTGAGCTTTGTTCATGTCTGAAAGACCATGAAGGATACAAAAGAGAATTGTGACATATGGAGGAAGCAGATTAATTAATTTGGAAACAACCTTTATACAAGGAACCGTTTCAGCTAAAGTAATTAAACGTAAAATGTTGTCTAGTTGTCAAGGTTTGTGTAAGGAGAGGGACTCTGAACTGTTACCAGGTTCTGAGAGAATGCGGTACACCCTTGTAATCTAATAAGGTAAGAAACATTGATGTGCAACACTTAACAGCCAATTTTACTTGCAGAATTATTCCACATAACCAAGAACAAACACATCATTCTGCCTGTAACACATGCACTGATTATTATTTACTGTTCCCTCTCTTTGCCCTGCTCTAAGTTCAGCTTTGGGGAAACTTGCTTCACTTTCGCTATCATCATAATCATTTTCCCTCTTCATCTCTGACAGCACTTTCCAAATCTCACTTTCCATTGCTGATAGACTAAAACTATGTTCTTTCTACTCGCTGCCACATCTGTCACAGCTGGGGATGTACTTGCACAGCTAACTCTCAGACACCTTGCTTGACACTGACAATGTCATAATCACTTCTTTGCATATTCTGTGGTTTCATGACTTAATCATGGGACTGTAAATAACCACAGAATAGAAAGCTATTATTTTAGATCTTCTTGACCGTTATTTATTTTGAGGAACATACCCTCAAGCCATCTAGTGAAGAGATAGTCCAATAAAATATTAAGAACAATTTCACCAATGTAAACTCTGAAATATTGAGAAGTTTGTGGTGTGGGTTTGTTGTTCTTTTTTTCCTTTGTAAATCTCACATGCCATGTAACCCTTGCCTCAAGCAAAGAAAGATTGTTGCCTAAGCAGAATTGTAGTCTGGACATGGCTCTCACTGTATTAATAGCACTCTATCTCAACCCTCTTCAGCGAAGTGAGGTTTGGAGTTTGACTTAGGTTTTCAGGGAAAATGCAATGCCCTATTATGCAAATATTAATAGATCCTTGAGCACATCTATGGAAAGAATTCTGAGCTATGCTAAACAGTAGCATAACCTAATCTGCCTGTGAGGGAAGGGAAAAAAGAACAATTTGAATTGCCTCCCCTGCTCAGTAAAAACAATGATTAAGATAAAAGGCTTACAAAGGTCTTGGGTTTTGTGTTTGGCATGTATTTGGGATTTTGTTGTGATTTAACTCCACCCAGCAACTAAGCATCACGCAGTCACTCACTCATTCCTCCCCCCTGCCCCGCCTTGTGGAAAAAGATAAAACTCGTGGGTTGGGTTAAGAATAATTTAATAAATGAAATAATTTTTTTTAAATAATAAAAAATCATCACAATAATAATAGAATTAAAAGGAAGGTAACAAAGAGAGAGAGAAAAAAAAAAATCAAGAAAAACAAGTGATGCAGGATGTAATTTTCACCACATGCTGGCTGAGGCACAGCCAGTCCCCGAGCAGTGATCAGACCCTCCCAGCCAACTCCCCCCAGTTTATATACTGGGCATGATGTCCTATCCTACAGTATGGAATATCTCTTTGGCTACTTCAGATCAGCTGTCCTGGCCATGGTCCCTCCGATCTTCTTGAGCTCCTCATCACTGGCAGAGCATGGGAAACTGAAAAACCCTTGACTTGGGATAAGCGCTACTTAGCAACAACTAAAACATCAGTGTGTTATCACAATTATTCTCATACTAAATCCAAAACACAGCACTGCACCAGCCACGAGGAAGAAAATTAACTCCAGGACGGACTTCTTCAAACTAGCTAACCGAGTCCAAATTAAAAAAAGAAAAATTCCAAAAAAGCCAGAATCTGAATGCATTATCTCCTCTGAATTCCCTGCCAAAGTCACTTCAGTCATCAAACTCACACACAAATGATATGCATGCATTCTTAGAAGCAATTGCCTTTTCCTTTCAAATATTTCTGAAGAAAAAAGTAAAGTTTAATTATGAAGAGATAACCAGAGGTGTTACCCTCAGAATTTAATTATTATTTGATTAAATTTCAGAAAAACACAACTAAGCTATGACAGGGGCAGAAAGTATAGTAGAATGGTAATTATGAAGTAGCAGATATGAATTAAGATAAGTTAGGAAACATTTTTTAAGTGTATACCTGCAGGAAGGGGAATAAAATAAGTTAATGTTCTCCCATTCTTATGAAATACTAACATTTTGAGTTACAAGACAGATTAATTGATGCCGTCTGCTGAAAGGATATGGAAACCATGCTATCCTTTATTTCCTGAAATACCTTTCTGTGAGAGAAGTGGGATGCTAATGTTGTAAGGCGGGCTTGGCTGGAAGAGCTGCACCCAGTGTTTTTTTGGAGGGGCGTCCTCCAAAACAGCACAAGACAAAAAAAATTATAACTGGATTGTGCCCACGTGGTTCAACATCTCTGAAGATGGCAGCTTCTCCAGGAACTGACCCTGCATTTTACAGAAAAACTGAGAAGAAAAAATCAAATCAATAAGGTGGGATGCACCGACGACAAAAACAGGGACTGAACTTTGCACCGCAGCAGCAGGCAGATGTACAAATCAGTGTGGCTTCTATGATTTACTCTCCAAGCCCTGCAGTTTGCAGTTAATACTGCAATATTTTGAGCAGCTTGAACTTTAGTCTGCTGATTTCCAAAAAACCCCCAACAAAATCAAGCGTACTTTTAAGGCTTCGTATTAGTGATGGATACTCTTACGCGCTTGTTTAAATTATCAGGCTGTTTCTCAGCATCGAGAACTGCTTGCTTGCGGTGCAAAGGAACAGAGAGCTGAGAATCGAAAACAGGGGAGCTGGGGCTTGATGCTTTTGAACATCTGTCCTAGGAGGTAGCAAAGTGGAGGAGAAGCTGAGCTGGGAGCAGCGCAGAGCTCTGGGTGCAGGATGGAGCAACATCCCTGTGTCCATGGAGGGGATTGCAGGGGTCATGAGTGCTTCCCCACTCCCAGGGGAACCCAAAACCATCCCTCAGACCATGTTCCTGTCTCACCTTTGTATTCACCATGTGGTCTTCAGGAATGACAGCAGCTCAGTATCTAGCTTTCGTGACTTGGTTTAAGGTAATGACCCAGGAATGTATGCCGAGAGCTCAAGCTTGCAATTCTTTACACGAGCAATGCTCCATGCATATAGAATATTTGCTCTAAAGCTGGGATCACTTTCACATAAAGTCCTGCTTCCCCAGATATAATTCAGAGGGAGACAAATCTGTTTTGTTACATTTTGCTTCCTGAAGAGGTCTAGTCCCTCAACTAAGCACTTACCCTTATTTCCCAATTCTTCATCTCCTTTTTCACTTTGGAATCATTGCTCTGGTGTTATGTTAATTTTACTTCCAGATCATGAAGACACATCTAAGGAAAGAATCTAATCCTGAAGTCAATTACTAAATTCATTGAAACAGCAATTTTATTAGAACTGGGGAGAGGGCAAATATCTGTCATGTGCATCTGCTGAGATTCCTTTGTACTGTCCTTTAATTAAGGATTTAACAGCTTACGATTATCCAACTCTCTTTTTCCCCTGGATTAACTAGTTGTCTTACTGACCTTAGGAAAATACCAGCTTTTTCCTCCTAGCCCAATGGGAAGTTTCCTTCAGTGCAAAGACAAATCTGCCATTGAGGCTCCACTTTTATTTTCCCAGAAGGGTGCACAAGTGCTGCAGTCTTGTGGTACAATTTTAATTTAAATCACAGATGAGCTCTACTGACACTTTGTGTTTCAGTGGAAACATGCTGCTTTTTTGCTAATGACACTTGCATAGGCACTGTGCCTAATTTTTAAAGAAATAGGCTTTTATAGGCTGCAAGGTAGAAAGATATGACGGAAATGGTGCATTTATTCTATTGCCATGTTAGTTTCACATATAAAAAATGAAGGGGTCACATTCTAATATCAAATTTTCTGATCATATCAGGGAGGAGCTCAAACATATATCCACACAAAGTTTCTGTAGCAGTGGAAATTAATTGCAAATACAGTTGCTCTGTGCGCAGAAATATTAAAAATAAGAGTTTCACCTTATTTTTCTCTCTCTTTTGATCTGTGAATTGCCTAGAAGGGGACAGAATGTATCCTAAAAATCTTTAAAATTGAACCTGACATCCTTTAAGAAATATTTTAGCAAAGTAATTACTGTGAATTTCAAACCCAGCTGCTAGAATTTTAAGAAATTACTCACTTTTCTTACCTCTACCTTGCCTACAGAAGGTTCCCTAACCCAGTGCCTTGTCTCAGGAATATATAGGGAGAGAAGTGACTATGTCAGAGACCTCTGCACACATTCAGAAATGGGAAAGTAAGAATCCTAGTACTTGACACCCCGCAAAAATACAAAGATGTTTCTCCCATGGCAAAGTACTTGTGGTCTCCCTTCGTCTGTTGCTAGGAGACCTGTTTAAGAATTAATCAGGGAAACATCGCAAACGCTGCTAAATCATGTACCACACTACAGATTGAGCTGCTCCAAAGAGATGAGAAAACTTGCTTTTTCTGTTAACCTGGCACAGACTGGTATGCAGCACAATTTCCTTCAGTAAGTGCACTGCTGTACAAGTGCAAAATATTTACACTGTGTCTCCAGCAAAGTTGACAGTTCTGTCTAGCCAAGAACTCCTTGTACAACAAGGACAAACATAGGCATATTAGAAACTGAAGATGCTCAGCCAGCTTCAGGGCATGCTGGAAGTTCAAAGTTGGACTACTTGATTACATTTTCTTTACAAAAGACCTGGAGATTATAACAGGGGATTGGTGGGCTCTCCCCACCCTGCCCTGAGACCCTGGCACAGGGACTGAGGGATGCTAAATGTGACAAAACCAGAGACTGAGTTGTAATGGCAAGGGGTGATGCTGCACACTGGAGAAAAACACTGCGAACGCCGGGAGGTTGAACCACTTTACCTGTTATTGGCATAGACTCAGTTGTTCCAGAGTAATTGTGCTTTTAAAAGCATTCCAGTTCCTGGGTGGGAAGGCAAATAAGCCGTTTGCATATCAGGCCCCTGCAAATCAGTCTGGCATGTTCCTCTAAAGGAATTGCACGGAAAAAGTGTGCCGGTTAAAACACACACGAGTGCGCTTCAATGAAATGCTTAAACCATTGCCAAAACCATATTTAGAACAGACATGAGATTGGGGCTGGCACGGAAATGGGGGAAAAGCTGGCACTTTGTGCACAAACTGGGACCTGCGGGCTCAGTAAAAGGATGCTAGGGAGCAGGAGGCTGAGAAGTGCAGGAGAGGACGGTCAGATACTCCATTCTGCATTTCACAACATATGTTTTATAGGTACTTAACCTCGAATTGTAGAAATTAGATCTCTGATTCCCGCCATCAAAAGCCAAAGTTTTACAAAAATAGCTTTTCTCGTGTGAATGGAGCCATGCCTTAAGCAAAGAATAATCCATTGTGGTTTTGGTCCTAGAAATGGATTCATATTCTGATCCAAGAGATTTACACTTCAGCGCTGGGTTCCTGTTTCAGGACAAAATTAGCTGGAATTTTATTTTATTCAGAGAAAATTAAATTTTATTCAGTCTGTGACTATGACGGGGGCTAAAACTTGTCTGAGTATCTTTGGGATAATGAAAATGAGGAGAAAAGGAAAGAAGCCTGTGCATAGACTCTGTGCAAAGAAGAGAAGGCTATTTTGCTTTTCAATCTTTGTGCTGGATTCTGAAGCATTTCTTATGCCAAGTGTGAAAAAAAGAGCTTTTTTTTAGAAACAGAAGGGAAATTTCAGAACATTGGTAAGAGAACTGAGAAAATCTTAACTTTTCATTTAGTCCTTAGAGGTTACAAGCTTGAAACCAGCATGTGGGACTCTGGCTGCTGCTCTGCTGGTGGTCTTGGTCAAGTCGCCATTGGACAGATGTCTGTCCTGCAAACCCACCACAGTAGCTGGCAACCTGTTTGGAGATTTGGTTGCTGATGTTCATAAAGCTGTTTTTGTTGTGCTAGTTAAAGATGCTATTACATATAAAGGAGAAGAATTAATCTCAGTGAAGGAGCCAAAAAATGAATTGATGTGAAAAACGAATTACTTGCACTTCTCAGTATGTGGCCTCTGCTCATCGGGACAGGGACACATTGGGCAGAATGAATAAGCAGAGCCTGCTGCGGCAGCTCGCACTCTTGATCTGGAGGAAGAATTGTTTTCTCAGTCTTGCAGCCTGATCTCTGAAGTCACTGAATGCATTTTCAACAGAACAGAAAAAAAAACTCTTCAAAGCAATCTTAACAGCAGCCCCTAAGCGCAGTGCACCTTGAGCTAGCAGGTGCCTTCTGTTGGGTTGTTCCTTTGGTGTCATTTGGTGATGGAAGTGGAAGTGGAAGTGGAAGTGGAAGTGGAAGTGGAAGTGGAAGTGGAAGTGGAAGTGGAAGTGGAACAGAATAGAATAGAATAATTTTTATTAGAATGGACCTATAGTGGTCATATGCTTCATTTTCACAACATTTACCCTGGCTTCATGACACTCTGCAGGACAAAAAGTGACACTCTATGTGGACAAAGTCACCGGAGGGTGAGAGGAGTTCCCTTTTCCCTCTGTGGGCTTCACAAAGTCTTCTCCCATGGACAGAGCAGGGGGTTCCCTTGCTGCTTTACTTTGCTTTGACTAGCAGGTAAGTGGAAAGACGAGCATGCCACACCAAACGCGAGCAGGTAGGAGAAGCAAGTAGTTCTTTAAAGGATATTTGGAGCTCCTGCAAACCCTCTTCTCATCTGTGCCCACCGTGCACCAGCCCACTTGTCTCTTGGAGAGGCTCCAGCGAGTGCTCAGATCTCTCTGGCTCACGCTGTGCACGCCTCAGACCTCATGGCTTTGATCACGACTACGTTGCGCCTCGTGTAAAGCCGTAAAAATCCACACCTGCAAGATCTCTTCTTCTTCCCACGTACAACGCCGGCAGCAGTCCCCCTGATGTCAGTGGGAGCAGGATCAGATGTCTGTGGTCCAGGATTTCAGAGGAGTACGTCTGGCTTTATGAGCATCTTTTTTAAGGCATCCTTTTAGGAAAGTGTACTGAGCTGCACTGACACCGGCTCAGCCTTACAGCTAATAATAAGGAAGCTTAGTAAGATTCAAAAACAATTGGAAAAAATATTTGAAATAAACCAAAAATACCACAATAAAATATCTGCAATTACACTGAGAAATAGAAATATATGAGGCTCATAAATCCCTGCATGCCAGGAGAGAAGTTATCTTGCTGCTCAAGGTCAAGGTGAGCAGTTGTTATAGACATATCCAAGAACTACTCTTAATACTCTTAATAGGCAGATCTTGCACTAGATTAACGTCATCTGGCTAGATGAATCCTATATTCCTAACAGTCATGAAATGTATACAGGCTTTTCATGTATAAACCCTCCAAAACTAAAGCTAGCTCCCACAGGCTTAGATGTCAAATCTGTTCATTTCCATGGGTTAAACCTTAAATCACTTTTGTAAACAGAGTGCTAATTCTGGAAAAAAGGTTCTGGCAATGGGGCAGTCAAAGAAATCTTCCTTCTTCCATCAAGAAATCCAGTCACTCTTCTCCATCAGCATCCCAGTCCTCTCCAGCCTGTGCTCCATTCCCTGCAATGAATTTTGTAATGTGCCTTTGAGGAAGATTAGCTGCTAATTTTTGGTTGAATCTCTTCATTTTCCTTTTTCTCTTGCATGCTGATCCAGGCAAACAAATGTCTCAAACACCTTGGAATATACCCATTCTCACTCGCAGTCCTCCTTCATTCCAAACGACAATTGTTCCAGCACCCAAAGAGATAAAAAGCCTTTAAAGGTAATGACCCTTGTTCTGATTTCACGTACGGCTGGGCCTTACCCAACAAAATCCTAATCCCTGTTTTACAGATAATTATGTATCAAAAGTGATAAATGTTCTGTGACGATGATATATTACCCAGAGAATATTAAAAGACTGCCATATCTGTGAGTAACCAGACGTGTGTTTTGAATGTGATGTTGAGACAAACACACATCTGATGCAATGTTTGTAGAGGCATTTCTCCTTTTGGAAACGTGATAATAATTCTTATGCAACCCTCAGCTGAGATTTTGAAGGCAATGCAGTGTATGTTCAGCACTATTGCATTTCTATAGTTAAATTTTATAACGGCACATTAGCCTTGAATATCTATTTAAAAGAATTTGTAATTGATTTGGTGAGAGATGGCTACAAAGCTGGTGCAACACTGCTTTAAGATTATTGATTAGATCAGTAAAAAGACATTAAAAGTAAGTGTATTAAATGATATGGCCATGTCTTCTTCAGTACCAGCCCTGAAGTAACTTCAAGCAATGTAAAATGTATTAACACAATACTCATTTAAAAGAAAAGACCCACCCCAGCACACTTTCAATTGAGAATGAAAGCTGATCAAAATTAACAGGATATGGAGGTCGGGAACCAAAGGATTCTGAATGTGAAAGCAGAGGAAAACAAGGAAAATAATGTCAGTTATTTAATTATGTTGATTTTAATGCTCTTTAACAAAGCAGAGTTCAATCTGAGAATTATTATTGTTCCAGAAAAATAATTGACAACTCTAACTTCAGCATATTTAAAACAGTTTGAAACCAATTAACTTCTCACCTAGACTTGAAGGAAGGCCAGTGCTACTTCTGTACTATAATGTAATCAAAATCAGGTTGAAGTATAACAGGAACTATCCTGATACATGGTGGCTTTTTTTCCAGTTTAGAAAAAAAATTAATTGGACAAGCATAGGGAGAGAGACAGTGACCGTATACTAGATTCATCGGTGGAAAAATCCTTTGTACAGCAATTCAAACTACTCTTCAGCCAACACAAACAACTTTTAATAGATTTAACTTATTATTCAATAAGGCACCGATGTGGGAACAGAGTGGCAAGTATCCAAATAAACCCTGAGGGCTGGATTAAAACACATTAAAAATTACTAGGATTTCATACACAATTCTATATCTGGTCATGTGGCTGTTTGGCTCTGGGAGAACTTGTGCACTCAAATTCCCTGTTTGTGTGTGCAGATAATGATTCCACCCCCATGACAGACGTGCGCTTGTGTGTTTATGCTTTTATTCTTCAGAGGATCTGTACTGAAAATCATGTCAGCTCTTGTGCTTGGGTTTTTGGTCATTTGATCTCCCTTGTGCTTGGATTTGGTAGATCCAGCACGAATATTGCCCCAGTGCAGTTCCATTCTGACATGAACAGGAATAATGTTTGCAGTTGGAGAAGGCTGAGACCACAGGCTACCCCAAGATCCGCCCTCAGTCATCATCTGGCTTCTGCTATCAGGTTAGAGCATACAGAGCCAGAGCATACAGAGCACTAGCCTGATCTGAACCCACTTGTCCAATCCAAATGTCTGCTGGGCTGGAAATGCCAGACTCATCATTATCATCAGATGTTGAGATTTGTCTACCTTCAGTATCGTAACACTGACACAAAATCCATGCTGTGTGCACTGGTTACTTTGAGAGAAATGGAGAGAACAGGTCAAATCTGGTATAAAGACTTGGTGTTAATAATGCTGGTCTGTGCCTGGCAAGACCCAGAGCCCTTCATCACTTGAGGATGGCAAACACCTGGTGCTTGCCACCCAGTTTCAAACCTTTGGGACTATCATAGGCTATGAGATTCTCCTAGGTGCTGCACAGGCTCCAGTATTTAACTTTTTTTTTTTTTTCTCAAACACTTACAACTCCTTTTCATTCGGTACAAACTTAGCTAGTTCCATATGCATTTTTGTTCCAGCTCAGACTACCTTTCTGTGCACAATGACATATGTCTTGAGACTGTTGATGGCAACACAGGACTGGAAGGGAACACCTGCTTCCTACAGGCCAGGTCTCTGCTTCTACAAGCATATCACATCTTCCACACAGTGATGAAAAAACATCTTAAAGAAAGTTACACTCATGAAAAATAAACTTCTTTCGCCTAGTGAGTTCCTTGAAGAGCAGTTCTTTGCATAGAGCTCACATGGCAGCTTCAAACACACTCATGACGAGCGCTGCGTTTTACCCAAAAGCTGTGGGGACACGGTGGATTTAGAAGTGCTGGTGCGGCCAGGCAGCTATCTTTTGTCCATGTCTCTGCAGCTTTAATCAGTGTTACCCCAGGTTCTGTGTCAGACAGTGTGAGGACGTAGGGTGCTCCCACCTTACTGTGAAATGTTGTTCTTGCTGAGGCTGGAGATTCGTAACTTTATAGGCATTCAGGCTGGCAGGGAGATAAGGTAAAGTTAAAGTTGGTTAAAAACAAACCAGAAGAAAATAATATATAGACAAAGAGCAGCTGTAATGATTTCTGGGTGGTTGGCATGTCCGTGAGGTCTGCATGGGACAAATCCTGATCTGTGGGTACCCACTACTCCAGTGCCTCTGCCCTGGAAAAGGTAAAGCTCAGAAAGATTTTATCAACAGAAGTAAGGTCGGTAGGGATGGACCTCACTATCTCCAAGGAAAGAGCTGCCTCTGCTACAGACAATATTTAATTTAAATGCTGTTAGTAATGTGTATATTACATTTGTATACTATATTGTAGCTTGGCACTATGAATAAATATGAAGACATAAACAAGGTCATTTGTGTGAAGCCAACAGCAATATTACTGCTGGGGAAAGACACATGCAAAAATAGAAAATAAAACGTTTAAATGTAGTGGCTCGAAGTTGGTGCTAATGAAGAAATAAAACCTATTTTCTTTTCCTGTACTGTCACTCATGCTTTAACTTCTGATATCTTAAACATACCTTCCCTTGAATAATATTTTCCTTTCCTGAAAACAATTTGTTATCCAGGAAACATTAAACACTAGAAAAATCAGGCTGTACTGACTTTGACACATCATTTACAGAGTTACAAGAAGTATGGACACTCAAGATGTCAGTAAACAAAAAGATGAACCTTCATACAAAAGAATGAAGCTTTTTATTTTTCTTTAATAAATACGACATCGGATTGATAAAAATAGAAAAACAAAGAAGACCAGCCAGAATGAGGCACGGAGCTTCCTGCTAGGAGTTGTGTGCCAGTTTGACAATTAATTGATTCAGACTGATTGGTGACTTGGCAGGTACCATCAACACAGTTTCTTGCAATCTGCCAGTCCAACCATCCAAAGGATGTTACTGGATTCTGCCCCACTCTGTTCTCTCTCCCATCTGCTGTGTTATACAAGATGAGGTACTGCAGACCTAGAGAATTTAGAAAGTATTACAGAGAAAAGAAGAAGCATCTTCCACCTTACACTCAGCATAACACTGTAGGACCAGGATACATTGAAAGTGAAGATGCACTAAGGGAAATTCCTGTCTACTTTCTGAAAACCCGCAGAGCTTTTATCACACAGGAATTGGAGGGGAGGGACTGCACTTTTTCAATGCAATAATCAGACAATAATGTAATAATCAATTTTATCATTTTCTCTACAGATTCATTGTGACTTCTTAGTGGAAACTGTGCTTTTCAATTTTAAAGGGCATTAAGATAAATAAGTAACCTCTGCAGTTCCTAAACAACGACAGACTATTAACATCCTTAAGACAAAGAACCCATCGTGTCTTGTAAGAGCATCCCTGGTGTTGGTATAGGTTATGCACACTTTCTAGCCAAGAGGAGCACTTCTGGAACTGACGCAAGGTCATGCCAGTAGATGTACCCATTGAGTTATCCTAAAATACTCCATACGAAGTACCTCAAGCCTGCAAGAAAACACCGTGGAAGGTCTAAGGCTTCCTAGACCCATCTTGGCCAGCTGTACAAGCCTCCCCAAAATCTTCTGAAAAGGCCCCAGCAAGTGCTCAAATGCCTCTGCCAGATCCAGCTGTTGAATGCCTGTTCCTTTTTTTGGTGTTACTGCCCAGGTAACACAGCTCATGGCCTGCTGGTGCCACACCAGACACCAGACAGCCTTGGATGGCTCCAGCAGACAAGAGGCAAACATTTCACCCAGCTAAGCCATGGCAGTCATGTAGACCCAAAGCCTGATTTAATATTTTCTTAGATAACTGGGCATTTTTTGGGCTTATCCATCTACCCAAGGAGCTTCTGTGCCAAACATAAAGATAAAAAGCAAGCATGTCTTAAGTTACAAAACTTTTATACACCTATGAATGACTGCAAATTCATTGGGCTTGCTGGCTGTGAGAAAGAGCAAAGAAGAACACAGTTTTCTACCCCAGACCTGCAGCTGTGAGGTGTAGAGAAAACCATGGATAAAATTCGTAGTGGAAAAAATGTAGTGGAAAATCTGTAGAAGGAGCAGGAGATTCAAGTAGAAACTAAAAGGAATATAAAACAGGCTCAGAGGTAGTTTTTAAAGTTTCCTTATGTTGTTAGTGGAGCTGTGCTCTAAGAAATACTATTTTGTTGTTTCAGCCATAACTGAGGAGGGCTCACCTGTCTGTATGTGTAGAGTACAATTATATGCAGGAATAAATTTAAAGGTTCAGCCTAATTGGAAGTTTTCTAAGTATTTCCTCCCTAATCTGGGCATGAGCTGTCAGGTGGTGCTAATACCTTTTCAGTAATGTATTTTATTTCCCAGTGAAAGTTAACACAAGATTTAAATACCATTGAGATGTGGATTTTTTTTTGTTTTGTTTATTTTTACTAATCTTCTATGTGGTGTTCATTCATTCCAGCTGAAATTAAATGAAATTGCCAGTTAGCTTCATTGAGGAAGATTTTCTCACGTAGATCAAATCCATCATCTTTCTTCTTCTCAAGCAGCTGAAAATCCACCAAGGGAGAGAGATTATCATGCCAGAAATTAAATCAAGCAACACACAGCATAAAAATCTTCTATGCCAATTCCAAAATGCCAAAAGAATTGTTCCTGATGAAGTATTTTGCCTTATCAAAGATGTACATTTTTTTAATCTTGCCTAACCAGATTAGAGATTGATTAAATATGACATATGGAAAGAGCACTATGTTTCCATTATATTTTACTTTTTGCAGCATTGGATAATTATTTATAAAACATGATTTCCTAACAAGGGTCTAGTAGTGTACTGTCCATGTTCAATGTATTGCAACCAGTGCCTTTGACTTGTGCAGCTTCAAGATGTGTCACAAGAATTGCAGCACACACTAGAGGTACATTTTCTGCTGGAAAAATCTGTGTCATTGATAACAGAAATTACCTCAAGAATAGTTGTTCTCTTGCAATCTTATCATGCTGCCATTAGAAATTTCCCTTTAAATGATCTGAACTTTAGGCTCTACCGAAGGAATCTAAAGAAAAAAATGACCTATATTCATATCCAATAAACCCCCCCAGTTCTTCAAAGATGTTTTTATCTCTAGTCTGTCACTCAATGGGAAACAAATAAAATTGTTATGAATACGTGAAATTGAACCTTACTAAAAATTTCGAAGGACAGACAAAACCAAGCTTCCAGCTAAATATTCAGTTTTCTGATAAATCTTCAAAGCTACACAGCTGAGTTCTGAAACTGTTTCAGAAATGATAGCAAGCACCATATATTCAAATAAGACACCCTAAACTGAAAAACAAAGAAAAAACTCCATCATACCTTTATATCATTTCCAGATCAAAATCCCTCAGCTTTTTTTTTTTTTTTCCCCCTTTGTAGACTGAACCATAAAAGGTTTATATGTGCCAGGGGATAGATTTGGCTTATGAGGAGACAGGCTGTAAAGTACCCTGTGACCCCAGTTGAGTCACCCACCAAGGCCCCTTTGGGCTAGGCCTGCTGTCATCACTTGTCTTCTGACCCCAGCATGGAAACTGCTGGTCAGGAGATGGGGATGACCCCATCCTTGGCTGTAGAAGACATTCGAGAAGACAAAGCTTATGTGTCAGACATGCCTTATGTCTGAAAACTCCAACCTAGAGATTAAACTATAGGCTGACCTGGGTCAGAGCACCCTCTTGCCTTGAATTTAGATTTCCAAAATGGTGATGGGGTGACCTGAAGGGATGTCCAGAGGCAGAAGGGCTCAGAAGAGTCCTGTGCTCCAACCACCAACATTATTTCCTTTCTGCTTTCAATTGTCATAATGAAGAGCAATGCACAAATGGCTGTCTAAGCATGGACTTGGGCCCAGCTTTGCTCCTCCTTGATGGGCAGACTATCTGCTACACCTTGAGTTTTATATTGCATCTTGTTAATTCTTTCTGACTCCTGATCTCCTGCATCCTTTGCCGTACAGCAACCCACAACTGTACAAATACTGCCTATCTGTAATGTACTCTGAGGTGAAAAATGCATCTTTTATCTGTTTACCCAGAGCAGGGAATTGAGTCACAGTACTTACGCTAGGCTTTTGCACTGAAGTTGAGACTTTAACAAAGTTAAACTTTTCAAACTTTTGATTTAAACCCTTGGGAATATAGTGCAGACTGTGGAGCCTGGAGGGAATGGGAGTGCCTTTTTTCCAGCCTGATTCAGCCTGGCATTTAATCTCCAGAGAGAACTGAGACTTCCAAATCAGTTATGTGTTTAGCATTTCCTAATAGCTAGTTCCTAGTAATGCCCCACACATTGCAAAAGATTTCTAGTTTACTCAGGCTTTAGATATCGAAACTCTTAGTTTTCATTCTGTTTTGAGTTTTAAATTCTATTGTCAGCCTAATTTTTCATTTTTATTTTTTCTTTAAATTAGCCCTTATAATATCTCGCTTAGATCTGAATGTGTGTTTGGAAACAGACCCTAATCTGCTTTTTCAGAAAGCTTAACCTATTGTTTAGTCCAGGCCAATCTTATTGACTGATTACTCTTCCTACTTCTATTCTATATGTATTCAAAAGACAGTGTTTTTGAACATTTCTGGGTAAAATCAGTGGTACAATTCAGTGACCTTCCACTGATACCGCTTGTGGGGTTTTTTAAAAAAAAAAAGAAAAAATGAAAAATCTAAGTTAAAGCTATTTGGTTTTAGGCTCTCATGCTTCTTGTGAACATATTATTCCCAGTTTGCACTGCTGGAATTCAGAATCTAAAGTCTGCTTACAAAAATATGTCAACTTCTTCCCTGCAGACTCCACAGAGATATTTAAAGAGATGTTATTTGGTGTAAGAAAGTTACTCTTCCAATGTCTCAGAGGATCAGATATCACTGAGAATGCTACATTCTTAATTAGTTAACAATCACTTCATTTTTAGGGGCTTAAACAGTGATTTACAGCTTCACATTGCTGAACAGAAGATACATCAAGCAATCAAAACTGATGTTGTTAATAAAGTATCTGAACGCAATAGCTTTTCCAGAAATTGCCGCAGCCTCAGATTACCATGTGGCAAGTTACGACTTTTACAGACTTTTACATTTCTCCTTTTACACCAGGTCTGGCTGCAGAAAATTCTTTAGTCTCAGCTGGACTATAACTTCCCTTGTGCCTATCACACCCCTCCACTGCCAGCAATGCTCCATGCAAAGCTGAGCTTGGTCTAAAATATGACCACAACCCCCATTTTTCTTTTAGAGTAGGTGCTATAATATCCCTTCTTTTTCAGTGCTTATCATGGAGAGCACTTGCCTGAGGTGAAGCAACATACTGAATTTCCAACTTTGCCTGGTAAGACCTGAGCCTGCTTTTTTGTGCAGCTCATACCAGCCACCAGCCCACAGACTATGCAGGCTGAAGGCATCTATCATCTCTTTTTCTCAAGCTGCCGCGCTCTGCATAAACTACTTCACAGTATATTGGGAGAAGGATAAAAAAAAAACAAAGATGCATTTGTAGGCTTGTGGTTTGGATGCTCAGGAGCAATGGACCTTGGAGTGCAGTCCCTGCTTCAAAGACCAGCTATTTATGCGGTGGAGTTTCTTGTAAACTGTATAATCATTCCCCTGAAGCAGAGATTCATGTTCAGGACTAAAGTAGGACACGGAGCTGTAACAGCCAAGTGGAGGCCAAGCTATGTGCTGCTGTGCAGGTGATTAAAATGATTGAGCGCCATCAGGGCTGGGATGCGTCTTCTGCATTTTGGGGAAATGCTGCAGCCATGGCTCTCTTTAGGAAGATGTGTCATTCTAGGCTCAGTCTGTGGTCTGACCGAAAATAATAATGTGAGCTTTTGCTGCGTTCTCCAAGGAATCCAGCTGAGGTATCTGCAGAAGAGTGTGACATTAATGATAGCAAACAGGAGGCTCTTGCTGAACGCAGCCCTGAGTGCCTGCGTTCAGGATGTGCTGCTTCTCCCTCTTGGCAGCTTTAGTCTAAGCCTATCAATTTTAGTCTGCTCTCTTCTGCTGGCTGTTTTCAGCCCTAACAAAACACTGCTTTAGACAAGAGGAGAATGAAAGATATTACTGCACCAATTAGAAACCTGCGGATGCATTTGCGCGATTCAACGGGCTGACATAAGAGCTTATTGCCACTGGAAAGGGGAGACCCCATGCTTCCCGTCCTCTGCTCCCTGTTATATGCTCCAGACGAATATTTTCCACCAGCTTTGCTGCCCATCAGGCCCCTCAGTGAGCTAATTCAAAGACATAAGCTGGTAGAAAAGGCCTCCAGCAAAAAGGTGTGTTCCTGCTAGGTGCTCACAGAGCTGCCAGGAGAGATGAGGGACCACAGGGGTGGGAAAGGCCTCCCACCCAAGAGCAGCAAAGCATCACAACTTGTGTGCAGCCACGTTCCCTAGTTTCTTTTTAAAATTAACACAGGAACTCATAAGCAGTGATTCAAAGCACTGAGCTAAAATACTGGTAAAGCAGGAGTGTGGAAAACGTGAGAGCCCAGCAGGGCAGTGGCAGCGATGTGCACTCAGCTGCTTAAAACAACAAGAGAAAGCAAAGACGAGTGACAAAGTAATAGCCAGGAGTCCAACAGCCACTGCAGCTGCTTTTGTTAGGGATCTAGCTGGTTTTTACTGAAATGCTTATGGTTTGGGAAGGCTCCACTTAGGCTTGGACAGTCTGGACTTGCTTGCCTGTATGAAATTAGCACTTCTGAGCTTACAGGACTGTAAGTATCAGCAAGGATTTTGTTAAGAAAGTGACTTATAAAATCATTATCCTCTTTGGATGTTTAAGAGATTACTTTTAAGACTTGATTTTTTTTTTTCCCTTGCAAAGGTTTGTTAGCTTTATTTCTTGTTGTCCTGAAGCTGCCTGGTTTATCCCATATTGCAATGTTATATCTTACATAAGTAAATTAAACACACTTTCTGTGGGAAAAGCAAAGCTACTCTACTGACTTGAGCCACTATCACAAAATTGGAAAACTTGTTGTTGACAGTTTTTATTTAAGGATGGTCTTATTCTACAAGAATCTCTCAAGGAAAGCCATTAGCTCATTTTTAGCTCATTTCTTCTTTCAACACTTAGCAACCAAATGTATGATTGCTCTCCTATCACTTTCTGACTCTCTGCTAAATATTTTCTAAAGTCTCTTACAGTCAATGGGAAGATAAACACAAGCAGTCACTGTATTAGGCCTTACAAGGAAACAGTTGTGGCTTTCCAAAATAATCCAAGGAGCTGAACTTTGGTGATTAACTATCCTACTGCTAAAGAAGCATCAAGCCAAATCCAAGTCCTTTCAGGACATCAGATTGACTGAAATAACAATGAACAGTAATTCTCATAAACAGTAATTCTCAATATACTTCTAGGTATAACCCAGAGGCAGCTGACTTACAAGCAACTTTGTTCAGTGCAGATTAAAAAAGTGAAGTCAGGTGGATTACAACCACTTTGTCATTGCATTATAGAATCATAGAATCATTTAGGTTGGAAAAGACCTTTAACATCAGCAGGTCCATCTGTGGAGTGGCAAAATAAGAAATAACAAGTTCTGTAAAACTGGCCACAGAAGCCAAATTTCCTAAATATGTGCCACACCAATATAGTAGGGTGCATGTAACATTAAATTCACAGATGCATACTTTCTTTTCTCCAAAGAGAATTTGATGATTTAACATGCCAAAGAGTCCCTCTCAGAAACTCTGCTTTCTCATGTTTTGTTCTTTCTTTTCTGGAAGTACTGCTAAAAGGTAGATTAGATAGGAAACTGTTTGGAACTCAAATTACCGATAATGCTTGTATCCTGAATGTACCAACATGCTGCCGGCACTGAGGTGTAGTGTTTTATTTGCCAATTTCATGAATGTTAAAAATGTTTTAGTGTGCATTGGCAATTGCCAACAGTAGAGATAACAAATCCTTTTTTGTGAATCTGTCCTAGGATAAAGCCCACCTGACTAAGTACCTCAGCAGAAATGCTGTTCGTAGAGATACTATTGCCGTATCAGCACACAGCTGTAATCACAGAATTTGGCAATATTTTTACAGTATTTCCAGAGAGGGAGGGGATAAAAGACGCTTAACAAACATATATAAAACCACACTCATAAATCACCTATGTAACAGTTTAAATAGCAGCTTTGGAGTTTGATCCTTGGCCACTAAAGTCAATGGATTTTTTTTTCTGTTCATTTAGGAATGATCAAATTCAAAGCTTTAATGTCCCACTGTGTCACTTTGGGGAAAATCTCTTCTTATTATAAGAGAGTCCTATAATTTAGTTTCCAGCTGTAGAAGATTACTTCTCTCCTTTTCCTTTTGCATGTATTTTATGACAGAAATAAAACACTGCACAATCACAGTGCAAAACAGAAGCCCCAAGGGTGTCCTACAGACACTAGTGGCTCCTTAGGAAATCTTTAAAATCTCCAAAGCCACTGTGATTACTTTGTACTACTTACTAAAGAACACTTTCCCACAACTGGTAAATAATACAATATTTTGAAGTGCATTGAAAATGCTCACAGAAGGTCAGCTGCATACACTCACACAGAGTCTGTCTTGTTACACTGCAATTGAGATATAGTGGAAATATTACACCTTTAATAGCAATATTTCATGGGATCAGTGTCCCAGTGTCTGTCTCAAAAAGCATTTTTTTTGTCTATACTTTCCTTTGTTTACTTGTAATCTTTGACAGAAGTCCAGCAGGAGAAAAAAAAAAGAAAATATGGGGAAAAAGGAAAAAAAATCCTGCTGCAAATACAGAGCTATAGAGAAAAGCAGGGTTTAAAAAAGTTTAAAATGAGTTTGGAAAAGGGCCTCCTCCTCCCTTTTCTGGGACAGCAGAAGGCTGAGTGGATGCTCTATGCAGCCCTGGCAGCACAGCGGCTGCGGGACACCGCAGCTTCCCAACCCGCACGCTGGCAGCGCGGGCGCCGGAGCAGGAGCTGTGTCAAGCCAGGTAAATCATGCATAAAACTGACATCTGCGGGAACAGATTGGCTAAATCCTATGGCTACCACAGAGCCTGCACTGAGCCACCGCGTCCCAACAACAGTTCCTCCCTCCTCTTCACACTGGTATGAGAGCTGGCACCGCTGCCGTATATCTTCCCTCCCCACCAGGCAGGTCAATAAAAAAAACCCAAATCCACGAACAGTACTAACACTGTGTTGGCAAATTTGGCAGTGTCAATTGCTCACTTTCCTTCAGACCCTTCCTGTTACCTGTGTTGAGTTCTGATAACAAGATATGCTGTGTAGTACTTCTATTTTTCTTCTTAGAGATGAAGATTTCACAAGCAAAGCTCATTCTCAGGATATGCTGGCCTTTAAAAATCGAACGTTTGTTGAACATTGTTCTAACAAGCAGTGTACATAAAGCATATGTATTTGACAGGAAAAATAATTTCTTCTTCCCAATCAGAGACAATTTGCATATCTTATGTTACATGACATCTCAGAAAAATGCATTCTGTTCTTTTACCATATTCACTTCAGCAAGATGGAAAGCACGTACAGCAATATGATATTAGCAATTCAAGAGAGGCCTGTACTGAAGTATATGCATACACTGAACTTTGAAAGGTATATAAAAAGCAAGGCTTGGGACATAGAGAAAGAAAAATAAGAGAGAAATTACAAAAGGGAGAAGGAAGAGAAATGATGCAAGGGGTTCATTTATCATTCAGATAGTTCTGAGGATAATCTTCATCTTGCGGGATGGAAATGCAGAATCAAGGGGTTCAGGCTGCTTCCAGTAAGGGCACAATTCAAGTTCAGTCTGTAAACTTTGCACAAGTTTTATTTGGAGCAGTAAAACACACTATAGCGGAACTGTGAATATTGTGTCCCTGGATAACTCCGGTAATAACTTGGGAGTGTTACTGAAGGAAGGAGAATAAAGAAGAGGATTAACCGATCAGTCAGTGGCCAAGAAATACATTCTTGGAAGGAAATAGGTTATATTGATATTTAGGTTTAGCCTCTCTGGTGTTCACACTCAGCTCAGCCACATAAACTATTTCCCTTTCCGCTCTTGCCTCTGCTTTCTTTGTCAAACCTAATCTTGGTAGTTCTGCTTGTCAGATCCAGGAGGTGTCAAGAACCAGATCTGAGGGGCTTTGAGTCAGCCGATGGGGTACCCAGTGCCTCTGCAGAGGTTCAGGCTCTCTGGTACCAGACACAGCAGCCAGAAGAAGAGGCTTCCCCTGACTGTGATGCTCCTGCTGACAGAAAGCAAACTCCTTCTCCAAGAGCACATTGGATGCTCAGGATTCTTGCCAGGATTTCACGACATAAATAACATCAATGACTTGCAGTTGACTTCAAAACTGCCCCTGGTGACTCTGGAGGTGACAGACTATTCCTCCAGTTGCCCATGAAGTGATGCCATGACAGACGGCAACAGGGATGACCCCAAAGACCTTCACTGTTAGGAGCCCGAGTTCCCCTAATGCAGCACTGTGCTTTTCCCGACTGTGTGGACACTGTTTTCAAAACTGCCCAGCCCCAGATGCTGCCTGGCAAGCAGGCAGGAACTATGTGGTCTGGGTGAGCTCTCAGCGCATTGGATGGACACCATCGGTTACTGCTTTCCAGTAACCAGTGCCCTCTATTAATGAGGCCCTGGTATCTGCAAACCTACTCTGGCTCTGTAAAAGTCCAAGTTAGAAAGCTCATCTTCTTCACCTAGATGGGTTTACACAACTCATATAACACTATTAAGGATTTTCCAGTATTTGCTTTCCTTCCCCATAAGCTTTATTCTTAGAAGCAATCCGAGACTCTATTCATAATTTGATGCTCATAATTAAAAATATATAGTGCTTTCATCTGATCTGTCTCATCTTTCCAGCCCATAGTCAGCATTCAAGCAGTGGCACCCCGAGAGAGGCACCATGTTTTTGCACAGTAGCCTTGATTAATGTTATGGGCCTTTAGTGGGTGAGACCAGTAGCACAGGTGGAAGGAATTATTTGTCAAATTGTGAGGAAGAGTATTTAAGAGCAAGGGAGGAGGGCTGGTAGTGAAGCTAGGGCTGATGGTGAGGAAGGTCTGTGGCTGGCTTAAGGGTGGTTTGTTTCCCCTGGAAAAACTGCATAGATTTTTTTTTTACCTTAGGAAAACTGGCAATCTGGCTCTCCCAATGGTTTTTGCCCTTGCTGTAAGGCAGATCCTCCTTGAAGCTGGAGCTGCCTCAGGATGTTGAAGTCAAGGTTGTGCTCACCTTTGTCCTGGCCTTGTCTCCTGGGTGTGTGGCTGGGGCTTGGTGGGCTGCTGCACATAGGCATCAGCTGCTTTGGTTACTTGGCTCTATGTCTTTATCCTCTACTTCTTGCCAGAGGTACTTTTAAGAGAGACTTGTGAGGAAGCTGTTTCAACTAAGTGTGTTTAAATCAAAAAAACTCCAGAGGACAAAATTTTTCCTGAGGAGAGTGCTCAGTTTGCCAAGAGATAATGAATTCACTGGAGCAAACCTCTGCAGTTACTGCTTCACTGGTGCTTTGTGTTGCCTCCCACTGATGCTGATGTTACCTTAAAAAAAAAACAACTTTCAAACTGTATGCAGTCATATTGTGTTGTGGTTTTATTTAGCAGAAAAACTGTTTCTGGCTGCTTTTCTGGTATAAAATTAGGTTAATGTAATAAGAACAGTTTGAATGAATGAATTATTGCACAAAGTATCCAAGTTTAAAAATTACTTAGCTGATCTGTATATCTTACCACTAATTCCCAAAAACTGAATACCTATACCATTCTTGGTATAGGCATCTCGCAGCCTGCCTGGCTGAACTTGGACTTGGTTCACAGTGATAACGATAAACTTTGCTTTCTCCGTGGAGGTAGGTATATGGAACATACTCCATAGTTTTCCAGTGTTCAGAAATACAGATTGACTCAGAAGCTAATTACTGATTTGACTGCAGTGCTAGAAGAATTCTTAAACCCTGTAAGAGCCCCTTGAAATTCAGGATTGATCCTGGGGAAAAAGAAAAGGCATTTTTATCCTTTAAATAGTTCCAAATTTATTTCTTAGTGTATGGGCAAGAACTTGTCAACTGAAATGTGAACATTTCTAGTTTTCTTTCTTGTCAGTTGATTTAGTTAAAACTCTTTTACTTAAAAACTTGCTGCATCCTAGAGTTTCTTGCACAGGGTTTCTTCCAAGTTTTCTGCTAGGTTCTTGTAAGCTCTGACACTGCAGCTGAAGCAGTGGTGAAGAAATGGAGAGTCTCTCACCATGAAGAGTCTCTGGGATGCCCTTGGTGACACTGATAGCTCTTCTGCAGGTATCAGTATCTTGTGACTGCATACATTATTTGTATTAGTTTGTTTTAAAATACAGTAATAGTGAAGCCATGAGGCTGAGGAGACCAGATTTTTTGCTTTCATCAGATGAAGCTATGAGGTATTAACTGCTTTTGAAGATCTGTTCCCTTCATGTAGACACCTGGCTGAGACAAAGGAGTCTGAAACATAGAAAATGTGAAACAGCACAAGCATAGTTAGAGTGATGATTTCCAAGGGCACATTGAAAAAATAGATGTGCTACAAGATGTCCCTATGTTTCAGAAAGTTGTATTTTACTGTGTCTGTTACTGGCAGAACCACTGTCTGATCACTTAAAAAAAATCTGTTAGAAGTGCAGAATTTTTATGCCATGTAATTAAAATTACCAGTATTGGTATTCTGTGAGGTTTGGTGCCTTTTTAGGATAGGTGACACTGTAATTCATACTCGCCTTAGGATGTTATTTTTGATATTTTTTTTTTCCATTTTTAGCACAATGATGTGGGACAGCTTGTAATGCTAAACACTGCATTTGCAGACTTGGAGACTGAAGTTTTGTTGTACACTTTATTTATAGGCACAGAATGGCTGCTTGGTCTGGGCCATGTGTGAGGAGAGTCAGTTCCCTAAAAGCACAAGGGGAAACAGAGGCTGCTTGAGGCTCTACAGATTTTTTGGGACAAAGCCAGATTTACAAGTCGCTTTTCCCTCAGTCCAACATGTTCCTATTTTCCTCATCACTTGTCAAATGAGTCAGAATTCTGAGGCTTTATTTTTTTTATGTATAAAGAAGAAAACCTTGAATAAGACAAAGGTGAAATAATCTAATTTAAGAGTGAGAAGAACTTCCTTTGTGCAATCCTGCCTCTATTATTGCAATTCAGTGTCAGCTATTGACATGAGTTGCAACCCTGACACCTATTTAGTTGTGGCATGCAATTTGTGGACAGGCAGAAACTCTTCCCTCCAACATCGGTGGCTTAGCGCCATGGAAATCTCACTCTGTGAATAAACACACAAAATACATCATAAACTAAATAAGTGGGACAACAGGCGGGTTAGACTTAAGAAGAGTACATGAAATCTTTAACAAAGTGAGGAGTAACTTCTCCAGCTTTAAGAGTGTCAGATGGTACATCTCTCTGTTGTAGCTGTTTGACTAGAAGTCAATTGATTAATTTCAGCTCCTCTGACTCTTCAATATTTTTCCAGTTTTAGAGTGCCTTAGGGGAGCTAAAAGCAACCACTTAAACTCTACATTTATTCATCCAGCCTCACATTTTTAAAATACACTTTATATTTTTTTCCTCTCATTTTCTTTCATTTCCCTAACACGCCTAATGTAGAGTTGCTTACTCCCACTTCTTGCATCGCTTTCTCCAGTTCTGAGATCTTGTTGCCTTTGCCCTGACTTGTTATGTTTCTGGGATCATAATGTGCCATGGCAGTGCATTACTACTTTTGTATTGGAGGCACTGTGGGCACAGCATACTATTACAGAGATGCCCAACAGCAACTTAATATTAAATCCAAGTAGTTTTCCCTAATGCGAGCCTTTTGTGTGAGAAGTAATCAACTCCAGGCTTAAACACAGCATCCAGGGTCTTATCCCATGGCACTGGTGAGCCTGGTATGTTTTGTGAAGTAGTTTCTCTGTTTCCTAAGGTTTGGATTTAATCCACCTATCAAAAGGCTGTCCTGGCTCTTTTTTAGATAGAGGAATTGTAAACCCAAGAGATTTTAAGCAAGATGTTAGTGTGTATTCCAGGAGTCCAAAAAAGGGATAGTATTTTAACAAGTGAGATTCCTGCTAATGCAATGGCAGGAATGATTAATGTAAATTTTTGCCAAGTGTCCAAATATGTATTCAGTACTAGTTTCAAAATATCACGTGAACTTGCAGGTTGCAAGAGGTGATTCTCCCTGTCTTGTTTTTCACCTGACTGGCAACAAAAATTACCTCTTTTGGACCCAGTTTTATCAGGATGTGGCTGCTTGAGTAGCTGGATTTTACCCTAGCTGGTGCATCCAGCTAGGGTAAAAGAGTCAAGAATTCACTGTGCTTCTCCCTTCCCCCCCCGCCCCTCAATTTTCCATTTTCTTGTCTTGTACCTGCTCTGGGCTAGCTTTGACCACAGATACAAAGAAAGATCACCTGTTGTTGGTTTTTAGTTTTGTTGGGGTTTTTTTGTGGGATTTATTTTTGACTGATTGTTTTTGTCTTGCTGAATCTGTAGCAATCCAGAATAAGGAAATCACTGAATGTATCTGGAAGGAAGAATTGGACCAATATGTGTAACCATGACATTGTCAGAAAGACATTTTTCTTTTCTGTGTGCTTGTTTGGCTTTTTTTGCTAGATATAATTACTCTATCCATGTTTGTCTAAATTTGAAAGATTCATAAGCGGCTGTCACTGAAAACAGGCTTAACTCTGAGATTAAACTCCTTGATCTCGATCTCTTTTGTTTCTTACTGCGTTTGGAAGAATTCTACTATTCCTTCCTTCTTAGACTTAAGGAAAAGACTCTTTCTAAAAAAAAAAATAAATCCATAAATTATATGAGTCTTCCCTGGCAGTATTTTATATGAATAAGTCCTATGTTATAAGAAAAGACAATTGAGTGCAACTGTCACTTTTCAAAACCGTAAGAAAAAGGCTAAAATATATGGCGTTAAGGGTTGCTCCTTATATTTTAAAAGCTGCAATATAATAATGGAGACAGTTTGAAAGCAGCATTTATTGAAATGCTCTTTTGTCCCACAGTGTTTCACAGTGAATGTGCATGGAGAGCTTAGTGCAGAGCCCTTAATATTAGCACCCAGTTTCTTTTCTCTGTGGGTTTTTAAATGTAAAGAATTTCTTTGAGATCTAAAACTATGCAATATCTATGAAAGTAGTGCACATTTTTACCTGTGTGCAAATGTAGATTAAACCATGAAAGGAGGAAGGGGACCAAAACAGATAAGAGTTCCTGCTCAGTGTCATTGGAATACTTCAAAAGATTAGTTTCCTAGAAAGGTCTGCAACAAGATAGATGTTGCCTCTAAAGAGTCAAACAGTTTATCAGGAGTGTTATTATCTAGTTTGACCCTATGAAAATACAGTAAGGGTGAATTTGCAAAAGAGATACAGGAATAACCTGAGTGACTACCTGTGAAACCACACAGAAAGAGCCATTCCTTGATTTTATTATCAGTCTCTGACTAATAAAAGAAATCACCTTTCCAGAAGAACAAAGTTCTCTCTGAGCAAGATGGTAACATGAGCTGCCAGGTAAGAGTTTGTTTGCCTCTTGTTAGCATAACTTCAGAGGCAATAAGTCCTTGTCAAAATGTATGCAGCACAGTAAATGGAAAGGAAAGCATGGACCTGACTCGATGACACAGATACTTATTTCCAGTACTCTACTTGTTCTCCACGTAGAATAGTTTATTGATTATGTCAAGATTGCCTTGAAATGCCCCCACAAGGCTACAATTACATGCCACTAGTATGCTCAGTGAACCAAGCTTGGATGCTTGACTAGTAACTTGGATATAAGCATGAAGTGCTTGTCTTGAGAGTTTTGATAGTCAAACTAACTCTTCGATACTGAAAATGCTGACTTGGAAAAAGTCTGTTTCCATATACGTAATTACCGAGTTGTGACAACTACAGTACCTGAGCAGAAAGAGTAAATTAATTAGACCAGCCAGTTGATAAATTATCTCTTCTAACAGAAACTTGTATGTCTAGAAAAACAGTGTAGATCTGTACATCTCACAATAAATGTTTCATAGCCAATGGAACTGAGCATACTTCCCTTGACTTAATAAAGCATAGATTTAATGTTGGAGATACATGATGAAATGGCTTGCTTACAATCTCAGCCACATTTTTTTTTGGTTTGATAGCTTGAGTCTTTGAAAATGAGCTCAATTTCCTACCTAAATCCATCCTGTATCAAGAACAGCTAGCCTGTATACATGCTTGAAGCCTGTACTACTGTGCAATACATCTATGACATGAATTCACGAATGAGTGAAGTCAGGGGTTTTGGTTTGTATAAAACAATCTAATAAGACTCTAAAGTTTGCCTGAGAATTTCTTGTTCCTCTTCTCTGTAGTTTTATTCTTAATGTGCTTACTACAGACAGTTACTAGATTGACATGTATATGCGTTTTTATCTAGAATCCCATTTAGTCTACCCCAAAGTTATTAGCCTAAAAAGATCCCCAGAGCCTGATAGTGTGGCTTATGGCATGTAAATTAAACACCACAGTTCTGTTAAAACTCTTAAAATCTTACCACCATGACCTTTATCACACATGCTAACTTTCCTACAGCAAAGCATTTAGTTTGACAACTAAAGACAAGGGTTATGCATCAACCGTTTTTCCCAAAGTGATTAACCAAGAATTATTGATTAATTATATAAATGGGTTTAAAGTTTATAGATTTCTCAAGTATGATAGTCTATTTGCATGTAAGTACGTCCTATATCTTGGGCTGACTGGAAACATTCAACAGTTTTCATGGCTCAGTGAGTTTCCAGTTTTTGTAGCCACTTAAATATACAAGATAATGGACTGCCAACATGAATTTGATATTTCCAAATAGCTGAAGTTTTGAAGGAAAAATATTTTTCTGAACAAGTCCAAGGCCAGAACAGAAGAGATGTGAGTGAAGCTCCAAGAAAATAACATATCTGGCAGAGAGTGTTACCTTCCCCCACCTGAAAATTTATGTCTGGGATAACAATCCTTTGGATATGGATGTGGATTAAAACTAAGCTTCTGCCGAGTTAGATTTAATAGGAATCTAAAACTTGGCTGCTGGTTTCAGAGTAGAAAAGCTTTTTTTATAATACTTAACTTTGGAGTAAGTGTAATAATTTAGACTTGCTGTCGTCACCATTTGCATCCTTCTAAGCCTTTGTTTTAGTTTGGACTTGGAAGAAATGTGTCTTCCGTTAGCCAAGCCTTGTTAAGGCAGGTGAAACAAATACCTTTTGGAATGTTCAGACATTCTGTTATTAAGGAACAAACTATCTGAGGCCAGTGTGTAGCTGTAGGACTTCTAGGAGATCCTCCTCAACATGAGGATGATTGAGGAGCTGGCTTCACAAACTCTGAAAAGAAGAACTTTCCAGTGACTGGAGTATAGACTTTTGCACTCAGCATCGAGGTGGCAAGGGAAGTGCTTGGACTTTGAGTTTCCCAATGGGCTTCAGAAAACCTTCTTCAACTCCTGCACTAATTGCTGGTAAACATGCCACACAGGCACTCTTCTAGAACCATAAATTATGTATTCTACTTAGAAAAAGCATTTTGAGGTATTTGTCAGGGTTGACTGTAAAGATTTGTTTTCAGCTATAACATCTCAGTCGCTGCAGGCATTTCTGCTTGCTACGAAATTTTTGGATGAAATGATTTTTATAGGTCTGTTTCAGCTTGGGTAATCCAGCCAAGGTATGACTGTAAGGCTGGACCAGTCATCTGCAGAGCTACTCCAAAAGATGTTTATGCTGGAGCCTATCAATGTGTTTAATTGCTATAAAATATCGTGCATGTTGATTAGTGTTATCTCAGTATTCAGCATCTCGGAGACAGCAGTAGGAGCAGAATATGCAAGAGAGTGCTTTGGAGGGAAAAATGGTTGTTTATATTAGTAGCAAAATGTATCGAGATGTTGTAAGAAGCAGAAGTAACTTGGGCTTGAACCTTACAATGGCAGCTTTCATATAGGATTATAAGCACCTGATTCTCACTATCCAGTCTGGAATATGTATTAAAACCATATCTCTGTGTTTTATATATTGTATATCATGCAAGAGGAGGAAGAAACAACATTGGACAGAGTATCAAGCAGGCAAATGGAGCAGAACTGAAGAAATATGAAATAGCTTTGATAGCTGCTTTCTTAACAGATCTGCACCATCATGCACTAAGTGCTGGTGTTTGAACAGTTGCATGACTTATACATTGTAGAACTATTTATGACTGAAAGTTTTCATGGGCTGGTCTTAATATCTCTTCTATCTATCTTTTCCTTACTGTGACTTCTAGAAAATATCCTGACAGCATATGGTATCTTTTGACATATGACCAGCTAAACAATGCACCATCAGAGGAAAAGATGTTAAATAAATGATGTGAAAAATGGTTCTGGAGACTTGCAATATGCTCGTTCAGATTGGGTCAGTCTGTTATGACCAGTAAATTCAAAGCAACCCACAAGCTTTGACTCCTTAGGAAACAAAAACTTGAACTAAAATAAGTTGTTCAGTACGCATCCTATACTTATCTTTATGTACATAATTTCCCCTGTCCAAACAATTTAACAATTTAAAGACAATACTTGTATTGCTGTTTTTAGGACGTCACCATCTTTTTTCACTTGGTATACCAGTTAACCTGCTGTGCTTTCGATGAGTTTATCCCAATAACTTATATACATGTCTATAAAAATGGATTTAGCCATGTTTACTGCTGTGTGTTTCCCACTCAGGTAGCTGTTATAAAATCAGAGGTGGTTCAGCATTTTTGTGAATCTACCAAATATTACCATTATTATCAACTTGCCTATAGCTTCTATGACCATTCAGCAAGTAGTGTACAAACACAGAGCAAAACCCCCTCCAAAATCTAGTTACTGTTCTGAAGTGCTTCCTATCAGGTGAATTATGAAGAGTTTTGAAGGGAAACAATTAAATACCTTTAAAGGTATTTCTAAAGTGTTTTTCCCAAGAGTAGAAGATAGAACTAAGATGCTTGTTTGAAAAAACTGGGTGAGGGAAGCCAATGTTATGGAGTGACTGGGGAAAGGCTGAGCTCTTGATGTGGCAGGAGGGATGGTTAGAGCAGATGACATTTTTCTAAGGGCTATGAAAGTAGATAAACATATTTGATGCTTTTTAGGGAGGGATGCATAGAGAGGAGCAGTGTGGTGAGCACGGTGGGTTAGTAAAATACTCTTTACATCAGTGCTATGAATGTAGATCAGTCAAGAAGGATTGTGTTTGTTAGTTCTGTACCCGAGATTGAAGAGGCAGGACACTGACCTTAGGGCAAGATGCATTCTGAAAATATCTCATGGTCCAGTTCTGGGCTCCTCAATTCAAGCAGGACAGGGAATTGCTTGAAAGACCCCAGCACAGAGCCTTAAAGATAGAGTAGAACATCCTTCTTATGAGGAAAGGCTGAAGGAGCTGGGTCTCTTCGGCTTGGAGGAGACTCGGGGGTGACTTCATTCGTGTTTATAAACATGTAAAGGGGGAGTGTCAGGAGGACAGAGCCGAGTTTTTCTCAGGGATGTTCAGTGATAGAACAAAGGGCAACACGTGCAAGCTGGAGCACAGGAGGTTCCACAAAAACATGATGAGAAAATTTTTCACTGTGCGGGTGCTGGAGCCCGGGCCCAGGCTGCTCAGAGAGGATGTGGAGTCTCCTGCTCTGGAGACTTTCAAACCCGCCTGGATGCGTTCCTGTGTGGCTGCCCTGGGTGACCCTGCTCTGGCAGGGGGTTGCACTGGGTGATCTCTAGAGGTCCCTTCCAAGCCCGAACATTCTGTGATTACATAAGTTTAAGGCCATTTATAGCTCTTGCTTTGTTTTCCCAAAGATCTTTTGAGAATTTCTCTGAAGAGTCCTAATATGTGGAGTGGGCTCTCTGCCTTTTTACAGGTCACCTAAAATTTCATTGCAGAGCAGTTCCCATTTCTGCCGAGCACCCCTACCGTCTGCAGTGGGCAGTAAAATAATTGGCTATGCTTTATAAATCACCCTTTTTACTCTTTAAAACGAGTGTTTTACTAGTTTTCTGATTCTGTTAGCAAAGATCATAATTGGCAAAGTAAATCTAAGTAGTACCTTGATGTTTACTCTACCTTCTACTGTGAAAAAAATGCTATAAAGCTACCTCTTCTTTATATGTATGATAGACAGGAATTCAGATATTCAGATTTATCCCCTATCTTGGGTGTTTATAACTACCATTATTATTAATAGGTAATGGCTTACATTGTGAGTTGCAGCATTTCTTAAGAAATCAGAAAAATAATGCAGATAAAAGATGTGCTAAGATGAGAAGTTAGAAACAGCACTACTAGCTGCTATAGGAGGAAGGATTATGGCTATAGCCAAATTTGGATAATAAGCATTGTTTTTTAAAAGAACTTTCTAAATCAGTGCAGAGAACTTGGACCAAGGCACAGAGTTTTTGGAGTAGCTCAATACTAGTGTTGTTTAGTAGTTGATAGAAACTTCAGAAAATACTCAATGATGGTTCTCTCTGGGAAGATTACTTGTCCAATCACTGCAACATACTTGCCTTGTGTTTTTTAAATATGATATCACTACAGAAGTACTGTGGATGTAAGTCGGTTAATGATCCATTCCTTGAGGTGTAGGATGGCTTTATCTTAGCTAGTTCTATATGCTTTCAAACAGCATTTAATGTGTAGTTATTTAAGTCTACTGATTTGCATTAGATAAAAAGGAACACTTAACAATTAGATGATATGTTAACAAAACAACAACAAAAAATAATTCCAGCAGTGAATGAATCCAAGACACCATCTTTCTACTTTAGGGTGAGATTAAGAAAATGTCAGTTTAATGAAACAGCACAACTAGAGTGCTCAAAAGTACCCTCACTTAAAATCAATATTGTCTGTCTGTAACCCCTACTGACACTTCAGCTGCAAACATTTTTCAAAGTGGGTAAGGAGCTGATTAACAGTGCAGGTTTATAGAGACAAACTCATGTCAATTAAGCCCCAGGAGGGACCATCAATTAGTGTCAGTCAGGAAACCCTTTTACCACTTAAATTAACATAATGAAAAATGCTGCTCAGTCATTCAAGGTTCAAGAAACTTTTGCCATCCCAAAATATGTTCTTTTGCAATAAAAATCTTGTGGCCAGAGAAATACCTGTTCCTGCAAAATAGTTGCATGAACAATCAGCTTTGTCTGGTTTTGTTGGAGAATTATTGTTAAATGATTTTTCATTTTTATTAATGACCTAAGGCAGTATTTTTTGGATTTTGTTTGGGTTTTTTAGTTTTTTTACTTGGCTCTGCAAGGTATAATTAGCTTGTGGAAGTCACTGTGGTCATTTGATTAAAGCAAGTAACCTGGCATAATGAAAAAAGGAGCAATTAGACCAAACCCTTAGCACCTGCATATAACTGGACTTCAATATTTTGAGGCTCCTTGGTATAAACAATAAAAATCAAATAAAGTAAGCATTGCTTCCTTTGTTATCCTCCCAGTCTCTCGTTCTTGACAATTGGCTGGAATAATGCTGATTAGTTTTGAATAGGAAGATGGTTGATAAGGAGTTCATCTGTTCTGAAGCAACAAGTCCAGCCAAGTGTTTCAGAGATTTTGAGAAGTCCATGATATATTTTTAAATTATGTGCATTATTGTGAAACATGGCTGTCAAATTCAGATTCTCCCCTACAAATCACATGCACTGGGGGACTGCTTTAAAAATCAGATGATTGCCAAACAGACAGTGAGGATTGATTTGTGTTTTCTTTCCACAGAGTAATCAGATGAAACCTTGGCAATGCTGTATGAAATTAGTCCCATGGTGACACTGAGGAGAGGTGAGAAGTGCAGAAGCAACAAAGACCTTTCTAAGTTCTTGGAAATGGAAATCCCACTTATTAAAGTGTTAATTCTTGCTTTGCATTCGCATTGTTTACTCTTGGAGGATATTGTGCTATGAGGAAGATGTTATTCTGCTTTGAAAGCTTGTTTCCACACTATGGGGAGCCTGGAGGACTCTGTTCCTATCCACTCTCTTGTGTCCGTGGCTTATGGCCATGGAGGATACTGAGCTCTCTGGTGAAGGCAGCCCTGAACGTGGCCCCTTCCTGGAGCACACCTCTGTGCAAGCATTGCTGATCATCACCTTCTGGCCAGCAGCTCTCCCCTGCCTGCTCTATCTGCATGACTACAATACATGAGAGACTTTATTTTTTCTCAAAAAGGCCTTTTTCCTACAAAGCTACCCTTGAAGGTGTGTATCATTATATACGGATCACTAAGGCTACAGGAATTTTCTGTGTTTAGGGCAGATATTACGTTTTCTCTTTCTTTGGGGACACTTTCTTTTTAGAATATCTATCATTTTATTGAACTGTATTGCATTGAAAGTGTTTACCTTATGTATATTACATTCCATGCTGCAGCCTGTGGCTAAGACACACATTAGTAAGCATATTGCTATTGATTTTGCTTTGTCCCTTTTTCCATCTGCATGCGAAATTGAAATATTTGTTTGCAATCTGTCCCTTACAGTGATCTGTTTGACTTCTGTGGCTTGTGAAAACTGATTGCGCTGCTGAGGCATAGAAAAGAGTGATTCGAGTTTTCTTTTCTATTTTTTTTTTCTATGAGACCATTCATGGCTTCAGTGAGCTGTAGAGTCCCTGTAACTGTTGAGACATGATGATCTGGTATAAAAGAAAACAGGAAAACATGGGGTGAGATGCTCAAGTAAGAAAATGGTCGCTGTAGGTTCTGTATCCTCTACCTCTTGGATCCTGGCCCAAGAGTGGAATTCAGAGATCCTAAAATTTGCATTAAGGTCCCTTATAGAGCAAAGGGGAAAAACTATATGTGCAGCCTCAAAACACTCCTATCATGAAAGGGAAGCTCCTCTTCAGGAGATGGTAAGCAGATTTTTACCTGGGTATCTGCTTTTCTGTAACTTTTGCACCCAGGGCATCCAAGCCTGAGTTTTCCTTAAGTGTATATGTACATTTAAAATACCTCAGCAGCGGTACCTGTACTTACAGAAAGCAGTGGTGCAGAGCAGTGTTCCTCTGTGCCCAGGTCCTGGGGACAGGTTAGGTGACACCTGGCCCCTGTGATCAGCCCCCAGATCACCCAAGCTCATGCTTGTCTCCCCTGGTCTTTAGTGCCTGCAGTCATGTACTCATGGTATTAATGTAACACTCCTAAAAATGTTAACAAATTTCGTATTTTCTGCACGGCTGTTCTGCTATGAAGATTATTAAGTATTATGCCACTATCATCAAAACACTTTTTAAATTAGCTACTTCAGCACTGTATTTAATTACAAGCACTTAGCCACAGGGAAAGTTTGTGTCTTGTAACCTCCAAAAGAGAGAATACACAAGCTGTAACACAGCACGGTGATCTTCATATGTGTGAAATGGCATGGAAAGGTAAAAGCTTTTTCACGTTGAGAGTTGTGTCAGTGCCATACATTGCAAAGCAAGACCTGAAGAAACACTGTTGAAGAACTAATGAGAGGTGCCCAAGCTCCACATATGACTGAATTGCAGCATATATTTGTCTCAAATTATTTTTAAGAAACCAAAAGCAATAGTAGATTTACTTCGACTCCTATTTATTGCTAGGTAGAAATTTGTATTCATGTTAGGGTGCAAAAATCATATTTCTTTCGTTTTTTAAGTGCTATTTTGTCCCAATAGTTTGTAATGACCCTTGAACTTGTGTGGTATAAAAAATAAACAGTTGTTGGACAGCTTAGTACTGAGGCTTCAATGGAAAGTCAGTAATAAAAGCTGGCAGTTATTATCTCAATAAAAGAGTGATGGTTAATGTTCACTATATAGTACTAACCATACAATAAAACATGAAAAATCCTCCTTCCGATCTATGTGGGAGAATCTGTTGTCTTGTGGAAAATGTGAGTCTCCAGGCTCTAGTGTGTGGCTTTGAGATGTGTAAGAAATGTAATGAAGTGTATTGGTAGGAATCTATGCCAATATTAAGGTATGTAATATTTTTTTCCCTCTGTATGTGAAGAAGAATGTAAAAGTGACTTCTTGCCTTTTCGGCTTTTACCAAGTGTTTCTCCCCCTTGACTTTGCAAGATTCATGAAAGCTTACAACAGCATTGACCATAATTTGTTGTTTTGGTTTTTTTTTACCAAGATATTATCTGTTTAATGGTAGGAGGTAAATACGCTTGTGAAAAAAAAAATAAGTCATAAAACCCACACTGACTACTTCCCAGTTTGAAAATTCCTATATTAATTGGTGGTTGCAGAGGAGGTTTCAGAAACATATGGCCTTTCTGAGAGGACTCCTGGGCAATGGGCAGGTATGGCACTAATTATGCAGGAGACTAATATACTGGGTAGGCAAGTAAAGTGAAGATTTTTTAAATTTTGTTCATGGCTTAAGATCTGCACTGTAGTATTGGAGTCATTAGTCACAATTCGGTGAGCTCAGGTGAAAAAAGCGAATGTGGAAAGTGTTCACTTCAGGTTGTGTTTCCCAAAGCCACCATTCAGGGGGTCACATTTGTCTTGCATGGAGGTGGCAGAAATAGGAGGAAAAGTGCTTCAAAAATGATTTCTCATCCCCAGAAGGTGTGTTCACCTACACTGACAGCTATTAGGCAGAGTGTCTGAAGCTGCAGAAACAAGTAATCTTCTCGGCAGTCCTATTTGCCCATAAGAAGGTGCGTGGTCTCTGCTTCCCCAAAACCCTAAGCACCGCGTCTGGAAGCTGTATTGTGGTGGATGTGTTCTCATTCCTCTCAACCCTGTTTCAGTACTTTTTTTTTCCAATACAAATAGTGGAGTTCAGGACACCTTAATTCTTAGACTCACTTTTCGAGGTAAAAAATAATCCCTCAATGGACCCCTTGTGTAGATGGGGAATTTTAGAGTCATCTGGGAAAGAAGTTTTACCAGCATTCGTTAAATGCCTTGGTTACACTTGCCTGAATAAACCATTTGATTGCACTTCTTGCATCCAAGCCTAACAATAACACCAAACACAATTTTAAGCACTTATTCAATCATTAGTCAAGTTCATTACACTCAATTTGTTTGAGATGTGTTTCAGTACCACTTGAAGTTGTTGGTCCTTTGAGATCCTGGCACCTCTTTGAGAGTACATTTGTTCAGATGGAAAGTGTCCTTAGATGCAGCCATTTAACCAATTACATTTTTGGCCATACTAGACCTTCTCAAACAAAATATAAGCTCTGTTTGTCTCCTTTAAGGATGCTGTTGCTCATTCTTCAATGTTTGTATGCAAATAAAGCTATTTTGCTTACTTTCCTGCAATGATGAGCATCCCCATTCTTGGTTCTTTCTCTGTCTCGATTAACAGGGAGAGTTTTGGAGGCTGTTTTCTTTTTAGCTGCTGATAGGTTGCAGGATTTCTTTAGTCTCCCTTTCTTTGCATTCCCTAGTGAAAATTATGCTTATATTTCTGTGGTATGCTGCAATTCTAAAAAGTTACGAATGGTTACAGTTGCTTAGCTGGCTGCCACTGAGATATTGACTTTAATGACAAATATTAAATACCTTTAGTGTGTTAAACTGCTATTAGACTTGAGGTTATATTTTTGGATGACATTGCTTTTCTCTGCTGCCTGTAGTAAATGAAACACATGGAACTTCAGGTGCTTAGGCCAGGAAGCTGCCTTGCCATATTATTCTTCATCTCCTGTCTTCCGGACTGTGAACGTGCTTGTACATATTGTTTTAATTTTTTTATGTCTTCTTTGAGGAAAAGTGTCGAAATCTGTTCTTCATGAGCTTGAATGTTGTTCCCTTTACGTGAGACAACATGAAACTCAAGTAAATAATGTTGCATAGAATCACAGAATGTTCGGGGTTGGAAGAGACCTCTAGAGATCCCCCAGTGCAACCCCCTGCCAGAGCAGGGTCACCCAGGGCAGCCACACAGGAACGTGTCCCGGCGGGGGTGAGAGAACGTGTCCAGGCGGGTCTGAAAGTCTCCAGAGCAGGAGACTCCACACCCTCTCTGGGCAGCCTGGGCCAGGGCTCTGGCACCCGCACAGGGAAAAAGTTTCTCCTCCTGTTTTTGTGGAACCTCCTGTGCTCCAGCCTGCACCCATTGCCCCTTGTCCTGTCATTGGCCATCTCTGAGAAGAGCCTGGCTCCGTCTTCCTGACACTCACCCTTTACACATTTATAAACATGAATGGGGTCACCCCTGAGTCTCCTCCAAGCTGAAGAGACCCAGCTCTTCAGCCTTTCCTCATCAGGGAGATGTTCCACTCCATCATCTTTGTGGGTCTTTCAAGAAGTAAATATTTGCTGCTGTCCTATATGTTGTTTGCATATTGGAATAGTTGTATTTATGTTCACTGAATCAGTATCTGAGAGAAACCTTTTTCTGATCTTGTCCATTTCTCAGATTACATCCAGCAACATTTGTTCTTATTGTTTCTTCCCCTTGCTTTTCACTTTGTCCTCCTCACTTTGGTCTACTTTGCCTTTGAGCTCCACTGAGAGACTGACGGATTCAGCAGTGTTCAGTGAGTGGAGCTGGCTCTGCTGGGCGGTTACACATGGGCAAAGCAGTTTGCTGGACCTGTAGCCTGTTTCTCACCTTAGATGGCAAGGTTTTTGCATTTCAGTGGTGGAAGTGGCCAGGTGAGATGTAAGGTAGACAAATACTGAGCTCCCTTTGTGTTCGGCCACTAAGCAGAGTGAGGTTTGCATCTGACAGAAAACTAAGCTTTCTTGTTCACCTCTGGTCGGGAGGGAAAGTCCACAGACTCTGCCGTGTTTCATTGAGCTGTGCTAATGGCTGCTGTCAGGGGAGTCTGACAGGCAGCAACACCAGGTTTAAGGTAATTACTTGTGGTGGGGCAGAGAGATGTCTGAGTCAGCCTGGAAAAGGGGAATTATCTGAGATGATAGGTCAGAGAAGAAAAGTGACCTGTCTGAGTACAGGCATATAGACCCCAGCTTTGACCTTGAATGCTGCTGAGGAGTAGGGCTCAATTTGGTTGTTTTTTTTAAAAAGCAATTCACGTACGGTAAGAGCCAATAAGGGGTTTAAAAACAGTAATATGGAGGTTTCTCCATTGAATCTTTGACAAAGTGCTGGTTTGACAGCCTGCATATTTGAATGTAGTTATTCCATAATTCTTATGATGCAAACATTAACAAAAAGTAGGAAGGCTCTATTTTTATTGTTTGACTTAAAATGTGTTTGTAAAAGGCTTTGACTTCTAATTTTCCCTTTCTATTTTTTTAAATATTCAAAAAAATTTATACCTAAATCCTGTTTATACCTAAATCCTGTTTTTCAAAACAGTATTACAATGAAGCTGAAATGATTTTTTTTTTAAAAAAAACATAAACTTTTTATTTCAAAACAGAACTTTCAATGATGAATCATTTCTCCTTGCTTATGAGCCATTTAATATCCGTACTATATCAGTTCTGCACCAAAATTCTCTGTGCAATCAATTTTCCATTATAATGATCACCTGCTTAGCCTGTTGCCATGGATTAATAATTTAGAACAAAGTTCATCCTTAAACCACAAGGAATAATGAAAAAGTTGAACTCCTGTGTTGCAAAAGAGAGCTGGCTAGAGAACTGGCTCCTGATGCCTCCTGATGTTCTGTACAGTCTTTTCTGGTTTATCAGCCCAAGCAGAGTTGCAGTCCAGGCTAGTTTGCAGTCTGCTGTTACTACTAGGATTTTTTACCAAAAACTCTTTGCCTTTTCTTTGTGATAATTGTGAATGATACCCTGAGGTTCCAGTGCCATCCACCCTTTCCTGATGCCCTCTAAAAAAAGAAGAAAAAGTCATTTGTTGGGAAGCTGTGAGCCAGCAAATCCAGCATTAGGTTGTGTCCCTTGAAGCTGTAGGCAGTCACGGCTTCTCCTGCTCTGGAAGAGCCATGGGGCAAGTGCTCCTCTTAAGTGAGCAGGGATGATGGTGCAAGGCAAGAACTTTTGAGGAAAAAGGGAGAGTGAACTAAGCATAGTGTTGAAAACACTGTGTTTCACTCTTCACCAAGGCTCTGCGGTGTTTTTTTCTACCTAGAGGTCTTGTTGTTGTGTTGAATTCTGATGAAAAAGCTGGAGACAACAGGTGTGGTGTTTTGTGGAAGTTGGTTTTTGTGGGGTTTTTTGGAAGATTTTTCTTTTCAGTGGAAAAGAACACCTGTTTATATTCAACTTGTTGTGTCTAGTTACCTGTGATAACACTTCTTTCTTTAGGAATTGAGTACAGTGGGCTAATTTAGGATGAAACCTAAAAACTATTATGAACCAACACTGCAGCTGCTGCATCTATTGGTGGCAAGAGAAAGGCAAACTAGCAGGGGCTGCAAAAATTCGTGCGAGACAGTGCTGCTGACAGCAATGTGCTTAAGGGAAGGGACCTTAAAGATCCTATAGTTTGTTTGTAGCAAGGTGAAGCTGCTGAATTTCGCTGTCTCTCAGCTTCTGGACAGAAACATGTGCTCAGATGTGTGGTGAGTCATGTGCAGTGTGTCCAGTGCATCTGTGGTGAGGTGTAAATGTGTAATAAATCCTGTACTGTTGGGGCTTTTAAATTTGCCAAGATGTAAAAATCAATTTTCAAGCAGGCAGGCAGTAGGTCAGACACTCCCCAGTGGCTGTAAGCATCTTGATTTGTGTATTGTGGAGAGAAAGCAAAGGATTTCTGGGAACCCCTGTCCAGATATCTCAGGTGAACCTAAAGAATCTATATTTCAAGAGGGCAGCTGTACAACAAAAAGTTTCCAGTGCTTTCTGACTGACACAAACTTCTCTGGTTACCACATGAGCACCATCAATACCTGCTGAGTTTTAAATGATCCTCTGCCTGCAAGTGGATATGCCTTCTGCAATGGGCTCGTTTCAGAAGTTATCTGTAAATGACAGTGAAGTCTGGAAAATGAAGAGGTTTCTGTTTGGGAATTCCTTAGTTGTTGGTCCAGATTAGGGGGTAAAGGAAAGATTTCTAGTGATACAGTGGGAAGCTTTACTGATGAGCAACAGGAGATTAATGTGAGATTGTCTTTAACATTTTGGAAATTCTTATGCAGTCATGTGTGTACATATTTTTTTAAGGTAAAATGATCTGGCAATACTCAAACTGGACATTATTATTCTCCTTTTATGTGTAAAGAAATAAGGGACAGAGACAAAACAACACGAACAATTCAGTCATTGGTAACACAAATAGAAAAGAACTGAGGTTTCTTTAGAACTAGTCCAGGAAATAATTATTCCATAAGCAGGACAAATTACAATTAATTCAGAGTTGGCTTCCATCTGTGCTTGTTCCATTCTGTGCGGTGAAATTGTGCAGGAGGAGGTAGTGGTACGAACTAATTTGTTGCACCCTTAAAGACAAATGGGGAAATGGTTTTGATAAGTTAATTTTCCACACATATGAGCTTCAATGTTTTCTTTCTGTATAATGTAACTTCAGTGTGTTTCTTCCCTTATGAAGCACAAATTACTGACCCCCTTGAGTGTCCATGCTTGTGCTTCAGCAGATGTTTGACATTGCTTGGTTTGAGGTGGATCAAAACTTGGCCTTGATGAGACCTGGAGGTAAGAAAAGCCATCACAAAGTGCCTTTAAGGACAGATTTGAGTCTATGAAAAGCTGCTAGTGAGAGCTCCTGTCCACCAGGTGGATGGAGGGAATAAGTAGCTGATTTTTATTCCCTTGTTTTCCAGGGTATGTTTCATTATGACTGTATCATTTATCATGAAAAGCGAGAAAACACTTTGGAAATGACAAACACCAAAATAGCTTGGAAACCCTCTTGAAGATCTGTGGTCCTTGAATAAATGTCTACATGACTTTTGTACAGAAAAATAACAGAGTACTGCAGACAGATTTTTCAGCCAAGTAAACAGATACAGATGGGAAGGGAGATGCAGAAAGGGCTGATTTGGAAGTGGATTTTAAATATCATTAGTGCTTCTTAACTTTTACCACAGAGTATATCTGCATAATGACGGCAGCACACTCTGCTGCAGCTCTGTTGGAGTGAGAGAAGTGGATGTATCTCTATTAGAAATATAAATTTTCAAGATTTTCTTTTAGGTGTCAGACCTCTGTAGCTCTTCTTGGTTTGTAATTCAGGGCCATGCTCAGGAGGGGAGTATATTCATCTCTTTCTTAATGGGTTTGCACAGCTCCCATAAGCGTTGGTGAGAATTATAAATGGACTTTGAAGGAAAAAATATACTTTTTAATGTTGTATTGCAGTTTCAAGTCTCAGTGTGCAGCAGGATCTGTGCATGTGTGTCTGTAAGCATGTGTCCCTGGGGGACACGGCTTTGAAACACTTTATTACTTGGACAAAAAGGATGGTGACCTGTCTTGCTGCTTTGTATTAGAGTTGTAATATTTGTGAAAAAGTAGGGGAGAACTCTGCTCGTGTTTTACATGAGAAGTCTAGTCTCATTAAGGTTGAAAGATCCTGTAGTGACCGTTATTGGTGCAGGGAGTAACACTGGACATGAAAATAGAGCGTTTTAGGGAAATAGCTTAATTGGTTTTCTGTGGAGTCAGAGATCCAATGAGTTTCTAGAAAATACGTCTTGTTAAAATTTAACCTCTCAACCCACCAATGTTTTTAACACAAACATTCTTGCCGAATATCTTCATCATTCAGCCAAACTTGGGAAGACTAACCTTAATTCCACAGGAAGAAAAGAAATTGCAGAAATTACTTTTAGAGAAGGAAACACAAGCTCAATTTCTCCCCTTCTTTTCCCATATATCGTGTGCTCATACCCTCATTGGCTTGCTGAGAAGTCTGCACGTGGAAAAGTAGCAGCCTTAACCTTATCCGTGCATTTTTTTGAATGTTGTGCTGTTCGTTTCACTCCTGGTCATCGTGCTTGGAACCAAATTGTGTGAAAGAGCACAGTAAGTAAGAACTCCTTTCACATGGTTCTTTGTGGCCTTCTGAGGGAACCTTATTTCCCTCAATATGCAGGACCATAGCAACTTTTTGTTTTGATTAATATGCAACTATCATATCAACAATTTAAATTTACTGTATCATGTTTGGTTTTATCTTCAGTTCTGCTGTCAAGGCATGTATTGCTTGAATTAATATTCTTCTGGGTCAAGCCATATTGTGCATAAAAATATCTGTGAGCCCTTGAAAGGGGGAAAGGTATGAAGTCTGTTTTTAACACTAGAGGCATAGACAAGATTTTCAGTAGATTATGTTTAATACTGAGCCATTCAAGGTTCATCAGTGGTTTGTATTTCTTTTTACTAAAGGGCCAATCCCATAGAAGTGTTTTCCCAAGGAAAGAGGGTTGCAGTTTGTCTGATGTACTTTGTTACAGACTAGTGGGTCTTCTATTACTTGTGACTTTCTTTGAAACTTATTTAAGATTTCGAAGAGACACCCTGATTTTCATGAGGGAGAGCACGTTCTTCACCTGTTTGTACAGGAGATGGTGAAGGAAATATGAAAAAAGGATAAAATGTTTTCTGATTTTTGTAGTCTTGGGCAAAATGTACTTTGAGTGCCAAGAGCAATACTGCTGTACTACACGAGCACGTCATGTAGATGACATGACCTGCTTCTCAGCTGGGCTACCTTGTCCTTCTGGTTGGCCACTGATTCTCAAGAAAAGCTGTTCCTCTATGTGTTGCACTGCTTGTTCAGTTATAGTGGGGACTCTTAAGCTTTTTGAATTTCCAGTTTGTGATGGGGTTTGGATCAAACTATTACAGAATGGTTGTCTCTTTATGACTATTAATTTTTCTTTTTTCCTGAATGAGATATTGATGTGACTGCATTACTAGTGCTTAGATGAGAAATTAATTAGAGCTGTCGATAAAAACAGCATTCCTAGCAATTCATAACTAGCCATGCACCCTGCCCCAGTCTGGAGGAGGAGGTGGCTACACAATTGCCCAACCACAGAGACTGTAGCTAATAAGGAAGCCAAGCCCCTTAGCTGACAAATCCTCATCTCCTTATATCTGTCTTCAGCACTGTCACTTAAGTGCTGCGATCTGATACCAGATTTCTTTCAGAAGCAGGGTGTAACCTTAGACTCACTGAGCACGGTAACTACATCCAGCATTTGATGCGAGGCAGTCTTTACAGAAATGACTCTAACTTAAAATAATTGTTCCCAGACGTCTAGCAAAATGCTGTTCTATTATCTGTTTTCTACTTTGGGACCACGCAAAATATTTGTGAAAACATGCACCTCCTGCTAAAGAATGCATTAACTCTCAGGCCTATGAAGTGCAGCTAATTCTACCACCCCAGGTGAAAATACAAACCAACACAAAGTCCAGGAAAGGCCTCCTGTGAAAGGTCCCTGGAATCACCTTCCCATTTTATTGGATGATTGAAGGTGATGGTGTTAAGTGGTATTTTTAAACCAACTGTTTATACATTTCATAATAACTTAATTTAGGCCATACTTCCTGAGTTTACTTATGAAACTTATGAGAGCTAATATAGATATCAAAAACCTTACTGGAATATGTCTGCAGCTTTCCATGTGCTCATCAGTGTCAGGAACACCTCTTTTTTTGGTGACTGGATTAATTTGTTCTCAAGACATTCATACAGTCTATGTTCACATTTTTGTCTCATCATTTTAAGCACTGCTCTAATACACATCCAAGTATAAAAGCAAGGTTGGCTGACCTTTAAATCTTTGGACCTTCCTTCTGTCTTCTCTTTTAAGAGTCGACTGTCTCTTTGCCCTTCCCTGGTCCCCTAGGATTTCCCTGTCCTCAGAGTTCTCAAAGATAATTGCTAATGGTTCTTAGATGACTGAAGTTAATTCCTTGAGTACTTGAAAGTGTATTTCATTTGTCCCTAAAACTTGATTGTGTCTAACTTAAACATTCTTCAACCTGTCCTTTTCATATTCCTGTCTAACACTTTTATCTCTCAGTTAAAATTAATTGTTCAGGTATCTGGCTGTAATTAACCTTAGTGAAAACTGAAGTCAAGCAGACGTTGGATACTTGAGCTTTTCTGCATTTGCCAGTATTTGACTGAAATAAGGAAATTTGATGGTTCTTTATGTTCTGTTATGGATGATGTATCTCTAGAACTCTTTTCTTGTTTTCAAGTACATTAATAGCTGAATGTAACTTTCTTTGTGTCTCTGAGTTTTCAATTCCATGTCCACATACTTGTGCTATTTTTACAGTTGTCTTTATTTCCACTTTCAGAGTAATTCCTCTTTAAACACAATTTGCTTTTGATGATCTGGACTGTTAAAGAGGTCCTGAGTCTTATCTCCTCTATTTTGCCTGCATCAGGATTACTTGATACTGTGTCCTTAAACTGTCCTTTAATAACAGTAGTCCTGTACTTTTTGAGATTTTTTTTTGTTTTGTGCTTTTTGTTTGTTCTTTTATTTTTTTAAACCCAGGAACCTATCTCGACTATGTCTCTAAATTTGCTGAGTTTTCCTTCTGATGTACATTTTCTTTCTTCTGTTCCTTTGGAATTATGAACATAATTGTTCTGTGAATTTTTACATTTCCTACCTCCAGATTTTCAGTGAACAGTCCTTATTTGCTTTTCTTTTTTTTTTTTCCTTGCTTCTGTGAATAGATAAAATCAAAAGACCTAGGGGTGACAATTCAAGGTGTCAAAGCTGAAAGTACTAATGGTGTCCTTCAAGATCAAGTTTTGATGCGCAAGTCCATCTACAGTTTGGTCATAGCTCTCCATTGACATAAACAAAGAAGTATAATTTTAGATTTATTTATTTAATTATTTTAATAATTGGATGCATGAGATTGACGCATGGTTGAGCATATACAAATTATGGAAATTTGTCCTGTGAGGTCAGCAAGGATGACATTCTGTTCAGTGTGGTGCTAGGCTACAAGTGGTGCTCCATGCAGTGAGTAGATATCTTAGGTTTACTTCTTTTCCATAAGATACTTAAGATGTTGGTTATATGCAGGTAATACCCAGAACACGTGGGGAGGACCACAGGCAGATGAACTGTCAGTCTTGGCCCTGGTCTGAGTAAGATTTCTTAATTTATTGAAGTAAGAAATAGGAATAGAAGAAAATAAAATATCTGCTCACATGCATCACCTCTCCTCCTGGACAATTCTGCTGATGTGAAACATCCTTGTCCTTCCCATGCCTTTCCTATGCCCATCCCTAACCAGCTCCACTGTGCTGCAGCCCTTCCTCTCCCTTTCCTTTCCCACCTCAGAGCCCTCTGCCAGCAGAGTCAGACCTATTTCCATAACTGCAGCTATGCCCCTAAATTGTAACTTTCAGATTTTTATTGGAAAACTAAATTGAGATCTGCCTAATGATCCCAGGAGAAGGATGTCCCAGCACAGCGTAATCTAACAGAAATTCAGAATGGCAATCTAGTAGGGGAAGCAAATGAGGCAGTGCTGGAAATCCACAGTTGCAACAGCAACTCAAATTTAAAATATTTCTGGCTCCCTGTATCTGCATTTCACACAGCTATCAGCATTGGCTTGCTCTGTAAGCTTATCTGGCTCACCTCTCTAAAATCCCTCCCAGAAGCTCCTTGCTACAGCCCTATTTAGCAATTAGCCTCCTGTTCCTGTTGTGAGCAGCAACATCATTTTAGGAAAATTCAGTACTTTTTGTTCTGTCTCTGGGAATGAACTGCCCTGCTTTTGTCATGCCCGAGCACGGTCTTTGGCTGACCATGAGCACAGTTCTGCTACCTTCCAATTCACGACTGCGCCATGGGCAGCCTGACAGAGGCAAAGCAGCCGTTTAATCATGGGACATTTCATCCGTTCTGTTACCCTATGAAAACAGGCTTGCTCGGCCCCTGGGGATCTGGGAAGGACATGGAGACACATCTGCATCCATACTGACCCTTGACTGAGGCTGTCTCTGCTCCATCGAAACCATAATGCTGCCTCATTCATAGAATCACAGAACCATTTAGGTTGGAAAAGACCTTAAATATCAAGTCCAACCATTGGCCCAGCACTGCCAGGCCCACCACTAAACCATGTCCCTGAGCACCACCTCTACACATCTTTTAAATAACTCCAGGGATGGCCACTCAACTACTTTTATGGGAAGACTTTTCTGGTGTTTGAAAACTCTTTTGGTGAAGAAATTTTTCCAAACTAAACAAGCCCTGGTGCGACTTGAGGCCTTTTCCTCCTATTGTTTGTTACTTGGGAGAAAAGACTGATCTCCACCTTGTTACAACCTCATTTCAGCTATCGGAGGGTGAGAAGGTCTCCCCTCAGCCTCCTTTTCTTGAGACTAAACAACCTGAATTCCTTCAGCTATTCCTCGCTAGATCCTTCATCAGCTTCATTGCCTTTCTTTGGACACGGTCCAACACCTCAATGTCCTTCCTGTAGGGAGGGGCCCAAAATTGAACACAAGACTTGAGATATGTCCTCACCGGTGCTGAATTACTTTCACCAGATCTTTTCTTTGCTTCCAGAAAAAACAAAATCAACAATACATTTTCTTCCTTACCTGTACTGGGCTATTCCTTGTCTTGTATGAGGTCACGTACATGTGCGTAGACTGAGACACAAAGTGATCTAAGCAGAGAACAGTCAATTCTACTCGTGTACAGGGAGAAAATGACTGTACAAGATTTAGATTTTTTTCATACAGTTGAGATAAATGCAGTTATGTCTATCCATAGCTTTATGGTCTGACCAGCAGGAAAGAGTTGGACCAGGTGGATGGGGAGGGGGCATCACTTGTAAATTGCAAATGAAACTGCTTTGATCTCTATAGATTTGGCACAGAAATAAGAAAACAGAACAGGGGTTGTTTTTTTCCTTTATCCCACAGAAGGTAAAAAAGATTGTCAGTTCCCAAAGTATATTAAATTATGGATCCAACCATATATCCTTCTGTATTATGCAATACATTCCTTTCTCTTCTCTTTCAAAATTTTTTATCCACTGTCCATTAGACCAGATTCCCAGCTGGGTTGCTGATAGGTAGATTTGTAGTTGTAATCACTCAATGTTAAAATTATCTTTTCTCTTGCACCTGCACAGCATATGGCCACATCTTTCAGTAGGCTGCTATTGGTAGGCTTGTATCTATACAGAGAGATGAAACAGGGAGATGTTTAGTGTTCCCTGTTAGTTTTTTTAAAATTAGGAAATTAATGCGACAAGCCAAGATGATCCTGAATATTTTGTCTGTGCTAAATACAGAGAGAAATTATTTTTTAATTTTTTTTAACTATGAGCTCTATCTCTCTTCCATTGATGTCAAGCAGGCAGTCCTGGAAACATTAATGCACCTGAATGATTTTACTTAGGTGAGTGGTTTATATTGATCGGTTTCGTCACTAGATTAATTTTATAACTCTGGAGCACTTGAGTTCTTAGGAACAGGAAATGTTTTAGCTTACATGGGGTTTGCTCTTTGGCAAACTGATGTAGGGGAACTACCTTTCTACCTTCCACCACATTTCTGAAAACCAATGTTATTTTTTTGTGGTTATTTTTTTTTTTCCAGTTAAGGTCACTATTTTGAGATAATAGGACAATATATGGTTTGATATTCTCTACATCTTTTGGTTTTGTGTTTGCATTGTAAAAATCACTTTCTAAAATACAAATTTATTTAAAAAATTTCTGTGATCTTTGTGTAGTTGTAAGCCTGTAGGAAAAGGGAAACATGAAGTTGTACTCAGAATTGTCTGGAGGCTGACTTGAGTGGGCTATACTGAATCAATCTATTTAACCTTCTCCCAAGGTCTGGTTATTGGTTTATGATAGAAATCAAACTGCACGTATTTTCTATATTTGAGAAGAAAAGTGGATTCACTGTCTGTAAGTGGAACTATATGATGTAGGTTTTGGAGTACGAATACACAGACAGGAGAACTACATGCATATGCAACGACTGAGTTTTTAAGGAGACTTTCTAACATAGGTGGTGATTGTCATTATGGATGACAAAGTGTAGTGACAAATAGAACCACTTAAGCCTAGAAGTTGGTATTTTTAGCATACTTAAATTATTCAAATCTAGTTACTTCTAACTTTAACCTGCTGCCATGGCAATAGAGCTATATATTAATAGACTTAAGTGTGTGGCTGACTAATCAGCGACAAAGTCTGCCTACAGGGTGTAGAGGTTTTGTTCAGCCAGTTCTTTAAACAGCACAAGAAAGAAGAGGTGTGGAGATATCGAGGCCAGTTCAGCCAACCACTTGGTCACTTCAGCATTCACATGACTGTTATTCCCAAAATCTGCAGAGTATAATTTTAGAATATAGATGACTTAACTTCTCTGAATGTTAAAAAAAAAAGAGATATATTCTTTTGCTACATACTTAAAGCACTTAGCGTTTTTCACCTAAATGAGAATTACTTTTACGTCTCGAAGAATTTGGTAGCATAAGAAGAGACATTAGAAGAGCTGTACAGCTTCTCAGGCCTACCATCCTAGAGTAAGGGGAGACTTTGTCTTTTCCCCTGCTGAGCTGCTCCTTGCAGAGGGGCAGTTTTTGCTTTAGCGTGGTCAGCTTCCTCTTGGATGGACTCCTGCTCCTCTAAGGGCTTGGGCATCCAGGTCTGTGTGTAAACTGGATCTTTGCTGCTGTTCTCAGATACTGCTGCTCCGTTACTAAATAGGGTTACAAGTAAAGGACAACTGACAGAAAATCAGATCTCTTCCCGACAAAAGCATATTTTCAATATGCTTTGTCTCTTTAAATGTAGTATTTTTGATTAGTGCATAGAAATACTGTCTCTGTGATTAGATGTTGCATCCTTAACACCACACTGTAAGGTTTTGCAGTCCATGCTTGTACAACTGTTAATAAAGAATTGTCTAAAACTAAATAAAAGCTTAGAGCTCAAGTTCCTTATGCAGTGCCTTAGAAAAGGAGTTAGATATAAAACAAGCTGCATTCCTGAGGGAACCTTTCCTAAATTTGGTGTTACCCCCATCTTGGGTCAGGACTTTGAGAGCTCACTTAGTACTGTGTTTTTTAATTGAGAAATGACATGTGTACAATGGGTAACGTATGTACTTATGTGTCTCATCAATGGGTCATGAGGTCGTCACTTAAACCGTTTTTAATACGTTGGTATGCTGTACTCTGTACCTCATCCAAAAAACTTGGAGGAAGTTCCAATAGGTCTTTCTTTTTTAGCAGTCAGAGGATAAACAATACTCTGAATACTCTTCCACTGTTCTCTCATGCACTAGTCATATTTTTTTTCTGGCCATATAATTTTTAAACAACCAACTGAGACTGTAACCTGTATGGAAAAAAATAACCCCACATCTGACCTTGCTTACTTTTAGAGCAGAGAATTGGAAATCCAAGCTGCAGTTCTGGCTCTTTACTGCCAATTAACTTTTACAGGTTTCTGAAATATTAATTATTGCAAACACATTTATATTTAATATATCTGTCCACTAAATAAGCATCTTTTCTCTTGGCTATTACTATTTGCATTGTAATACCTGTAAGAATAATTCCCAGCGTAGCTTCAATTAATATTAACGCCCTGTCACCAACTAAATAATCCTCTCTTCATCAGAAGCAAACCATGCATTCAGAAAATCATAATCAAGACAATAATCAATGAAAACCTGAGAAAACAACTAAAAATAGCAATATTTTTCTGAAAAACAAAACCACCCTTATTTTCTTTAAAAAGAGATTCCCCACTATGAAACCACAAGTCAGTTGAAGTCAAGAGATTAATAATAAACCCACACAATACTTGACCCTGAAATTTTAGGTCATTAGTAGAAAATTATTTATGCTGTACACTACTCCAACCTTTCTTCCCTCCTGTCAAAAATAACAGATCTAAAGGAGTGAACTCTAGTCCTTAAAACGAAAGTCTTCCAACAATTTACCTAGTCCTTTAAAAGCTTCTTATTCACAATACTCAATAGAAGCATTTGTCAAGAAAGTGGAACCAGGAACTCTTCTCTCCAAAATATGCAAATAATAATAAATTAGCGCAGAACAGAAGTGTCAGTTTAGAAGGTTTCTGAAACCTTTCCAGCAGTCATCAATATTTAGGTACTCCATACCAAAACTAAGGCACTGAGCAATCTCATTAGTTGACTGTCCAGGGTAGGTAAAATGAGGACAATGTGAGTTTGTATGAAGGAAAAAATTTAGGGCTGGTTTCTAAACTGTACCCTTGTTCTCACCCCGAAGGAGCTTTCAAACAAGCTGCTTGACTTCCTACCCACTCTGGTCCTGCAACCCCACTTTATGAGAATATAGTCCTGTTGACTTTAATAGGACTTTCATACCAGCAGGGATAAAAGTTTATGAATCAAGGCATTAGCTGATATTTGTGGCTTCTCTGTGAATTGATTTCCTGGAGACCACAGCCAGATCCCGTTATGCTGGGAAATGTCAAGACAGCTCTTATATTAAGACATTTCTTCTCTCTTGTTTTTCCCAGTGAATAGCGGCATGATGTTCTGACAGCTGACTCCGAGCTGCATATTCATGTGTTCAAATAGTGAACTCTACATCTCAGATGAAAATCTTAAGACAGGTATAAGAATGTTCTCCTCTGCCCAGCTGAGGGATGAGGTGAACTAGGTATTTGCAGGCCCCGGGTTAAGCAAACCTGAAGGCATTTAGGAATGAAAATATAGGATCTGCCGCTTGATGTTAAGGACCCCTTTGAGTACACGATAGCAGTAGACTGTATGTCAGAAGACAGTCACGATGCTGAGTCACAGCTGTAAGTGGCAGGCCAGGGAAAAAAAGGTTGTTATTCCACTAATCTGCCTTCATAGCCAGCACTTCCTGTAGCTGCTATAGGGACACACTGGTGGCAGGTATTTCAAGACTTCTGCACAGCAATTCTTGTCTTTCTAACATTTATTTTAGTTTTCAGATTAATACATTGACATTTCTCTTATACTTGCCTCTGGATCATCTGTAATGCGTAGATTTAATTAATGATAATAGTCACCAGAATAAGACCTTTGTAAATATTTAGTAATATATGCATGAGTGTCTCTGGGATTTCTGTTCTTCTGCTTTCAGTCTCTGAATGTCATCCCAGCAGAACGCAGGAACAGACACCTTTCATGCTTTCTGCCTAAAGAAATGGGCTGAACTCTGACAAGTTTTTATTGTATGAAAAATCATCTAAGAAATTCTTTAAGGTTCTTTTCTGTACAGTATCAGTAACGTATTGTCTATGTCAGTGAGAGCAGTAGCCTTCAATTAAAAACTGCACAGCCTTTCGATATACACAACTCAAAGAAACTGGCTGTTCTTTTTTCTGGCAAGTGCAGACTCATGGCGTATGTTCCTCTGTGAGCATTTGCTCTGCTCTTCTAAAAGTTTGAAGACCAATAAAGCGACTTTTATTTTTTGTTTCTTCTGCTGTCCTGTTTCTGTGGTGTTTTTTTTTCCTTTAACTTTCGTCTTATGGCACCGATGCTGAATGCAGATGGGCCATTGCTTTGTTTCTGTCAATGATTACTTTCAGATAATTAACTGAAGTCCCAAATGACTATTCTGGAATTTTGTGGATGTATTGTGTGATGGGTGTATTCCTGCTTTGGTTCCTGACCACAAGGAAACATTAAGAATCTGCCATGCAGGTGATTTTGAATCAGTATCTTAGCTTCTTTTGATTAGAAAACAAAATCCACAACCAAGAATTTAGATTCATATTATTTGAGCATCAGAAACTTGGTGCAGTACAAGTGTTTGGACTAATTATTACTTGTGAAATGGTGGCAGCAAGTATAGGGGCACCAGTAGATTCTGTTAAGGGATGTTTGGCTCCCTATACAAAACACAGGTGAAAAAAATGTTGCTAATTAATGCCTATGAGGTATTTACTTATAATTATATCTGTCTCCAAAGACTGCATTTTCATTTTGCTTTGCAGCGCTGGCTCTGACTCTAGGAAGGAAGGGAAAATGGGCTCTTTATGGCTAAAAGTGCTTTTCTAAAGTGGATATTTAGTGGTGCTCTTGACAGGAACTTATTCATCCAGAGAAAGTCAATAGGACAACCGCAACAGACCCAGCAGGGTCCTTACACTCAATGCTAACGGCAGTGAGGCTTAGTTTGGAAAAGCAAAAGCACCGAGAAGCCTCTATAATATTAAAGGTTTTTTGCTCTTTAGTTCTGAATTTTGCCTTTTGTCTTTTCTACATTCTGCTATACAAAGGTGAATGTGATAAAAAAAAAGGAGGGGGGGGAACAAGAGTTGTGAGCTGAGAAAAAGCTGAAATATGTCAAAATTACCAGTACCGACAAGCATGACGGAGGGTTAAAGGGGCCCTTTCATTAGGAAGTTATGTATGTTGAATGTGTTTTCTTTTCCCTAAAAAAAAATAAAATTGAAACTCCTAAAAAACTACCAAAAAGAATCAAACTCTTGATGTCTTATTTAAATGCTGTTTTATCAACTCCTTTAAAAAAGCACTCTAATTTTTGTAGACTTTCTTTCATTACACTGCTTCCCCTGCATTTTTTCATTTAACAACTTGGCTTACATTTTTGACTTCTGGGTCGGGACACACAGGAGGGACACAGCAAAAGCTGAATTCCTTGCTTTTCTTTTTTCTTTCCTTTCATTTTTTTTTTTTTTAACTCTACCGCCATGTGCTTGTGATGATGGAGCTGTGCTCTGCATGCGCTGCTCACAGCTTGGAGAACACAACCCTAAACGCGAGCTGCTTCTGTGGTCTGCTTGTTGGGTGCGTAATTTAAACATTAGGAAGGAAGCAAAGAGTCAGAAATCAATTCTGCAGTCAAATGGCTTAGGGGACTTAATTTCTTTGAAAGAGGTAAACAACTCTTTCTATACTAGGGCTGGCATGGAGGGAAATATTCTGCAAAGAAGTGAGGGAGGCTGGAATGATATTGCTTAGGAGAAAAAACAATCGCGCTCACATATCCAGCCCATCTCTGTTCTCCTCCATATATTTCTTCTTTCAGCTCCTGCAAGAAAAGCCTAGAGCTCAGTTTCTTCCTTTTCTTTCACAGCGGGTTAGAGCTCCTTCTCACACTCGCAGCCCATTGGGATCGGCTTGTCTCTTGCTGCACAGGGACTAATTAAACATAATGGGCCTATGCAAGGATGGTCACACTTTAAACGCCACAAATTCTCTTTGCAGTGATTTCTTAGGTGTTTCAAGCGAGTTTGCACTCCAGGGGAAGAGTGGGTAAATGGCTCGGTGCTCATAATGCAGCGCCGGAGTTGCCCCTTGGAGCCAAGGAAAGATGGGGAGAAGGGAAGGGAGGGGAGATGGAGGGAAGGAGGCAGCAGAGCAGAGTGTGAGGATAATGGGGAAGTGGTTTCCTTAGCAACAACAGCACTTTGGATGGTTTCAGACAAGAGTACAACTGGGTACAAAGTATCTGATTAAAATTTATTGCAGGGGATAGAAGCAGCGCAAGCCATAGCAGATCCAACGTGGGCACAGGAGAGAGGGTGCTCGAGATGTGGAGTGATTTGAATGATTTCTGCATTGTCTGGGCCACCTTCTGTGCACGCGGAGAAGAAAAGAGGTTTGGGAAGTGGCAGGTGGGTGAAGGTGGCATGACCAAACTCTGACGGGAGGGAAAAAAAAAAAATCAAAACGAAATGCGTGACCTGGGTTCACAGTTCAGGGAAAACATAAACCTGCCTCACATAGAAAAAAAAAAAGAGCTTGAAAAATATCCTGCTACAGGAAACTATAAAAACTGCTTTTGGTTAGAAGAGACATACTTTTCGTCTATGGAAAAGGACTAGCTTTTGGCAATAGTAGTTGCTAACTGTGCTTCTAGTTTCAATTTAATGTTTTTTTTTCATTTACTTAAGTGATAAATAAATATCCCAATCACACACTCCCAAGCAAACATAATTGCTTTTCTCTGTAATAGTACTAAGTCTGGTGGCAAAAGAACTGCTTTTAATATTTAGACCTCAGCTTTCCCTCTAGGATTGCTGTTAGAAAATTTACCTATTTATAAGTCCTTTTATTAACCTAAGGTGTTAAGTAGGTTATTTTTAGCATTTTATGTATTTTATGTGACAACTCCTGTTCTTGAATTGGTGTAAGAAGCCCATTTCTGAATGCGAATATTTAAGCCATCATTTAGATGCATGAGTGTCCACTTTAGATATTGAAAGTAAATGTCAATTTGATAGTCATGTACTTTGCTCTGTGCTTAAGTTTCTTCAACTATAAAATGACTGTATCACATTACTATCTCACAGGAATGTTGAAAGATTTATTTCTATAAGAAATATTAAATGTTTTGAGTTGCTCGCGTGGTTGTGTATATATAAGAGAGTATTACAAGGAGAACTTCAAAACTTCAGATTTTTATCTGAAGTCTTGAGTCTTCAGTACGGGGCACAGACTTATGACAACGCCCCTTCACGCAGTATTCCCATCAGATTTGTCTTTTGTGAGCATACTGTGGTGCATAGAAAATGTCTCCAGTGAAATGCAACTCAAAGTAAAACATTTACTCGTTCAGTTTTGTTTTTAGATGGCTCAGATGTTGCGGCTTAGAGCAGATACGATGAGTAGATAGAGAGCTTAGCTGACCTGTGAAATATAGACTCTAAAGTAAAGATATGTGTATGTATCAGAGCAAACTCTCCAGGAATGGTAGAATCATAGGAGAACTCAGCTGGTGTTTTTAAGCACCTAACATTCAGCATGAAAGTAAGGGAGCTTTGTAACATCATTGCCTTAATGCAGACCCTCATGTGTTTAGATAAAACAACACCGTTGGGAAGTTCCCATGAGTTACTGACAGCCAATGGGGTTTAAGGGCCCTGAATGACCACCAGCCTGATGAGCACATGTTGATTTGCAACAAAAGACAACAAGGGGAAGGCTTCACAGCCTTAGACTTCTAGACAGGACCATCTATGTAGCCCTTCATGCTGTCCCAGGTGCTTTCTTGAAAGTTTAGTCATGCTTTCCTGTGTGGTCTTGAAGAAGAGAAAACATCAGATAATGAGGATCCAGTTTAATGGATCAAAACCAACGTTGGACTTTACCAGCTAGTGTTGAGGCAAGCTCCCGAATCCAGAAGTATCAGTAAGAGATACATCAGGCAGAACTGTAAAATAGTAATAAAATAGCCAGGTTCTGAGCTAGTCAGTGAATATAGACCATATCTGAATGTTTTCAACTGTAAATATTCCCTAAATTTGAAGGAACCATCCTGTTCCTTATGCTCCTCAGCAACCAGAACAGCTGAGTCCTACCTATAACACTGTCAACCTCTGTACCATAGTATGAACTTGGTATTCTGCACTTGGCTTTGTTGTATTACTGCTGGACTGACTGGATTATCTGGTTTTAGGTAGTTTTCAGTTTGACGATGCTAACCCTGAGTGTAAGGCAGAGCTGAGGCCATGTGGTGTCTTTCAGACTCCTGCCTACTTGCTGGGTGTTGGACATGGCCACTGGGCTGCCCTTTAAGAGAACAGGTCTCAGAAACCTGACCGGGGAGTGAGGAAGAGTATGGGAGGAGCCTGTGGCAAATGCTGACACCAGTTTGTGAATGTCACTTTTTACAGCTCAATGCCAACATGAGATTCTCCTTCTCACTGGCTCAGAATTTGTGACCCATTGGTCCTCTACATCCTCCTCTGTAGCCTCTCTCCCACCCCCAGCTACCACTGAGCTCTGAACAAAGACAAGATGACTTTCATAAAGCTTTTAGTGTTTCTGCTCGTTGTGTTGCGGTACCATGTATG
>NW_009692915.1:65998-88182 GCF_000703405.1 Apaloderma vittatum | reverse complement strand
CAGCAGGATTAAGAAATAATTTATTATAATCTTCATCAATTTAAAGTCTCCATTTGATTTAATGAATTGAGAGTTTATCGGAAAAGCTTTTATCCACGGTCATTGACTCAAGTTCCCTTGGCCTGCTTTCTGGAGGAGATGCACTCTGATAACTGGTTTGAAATCAGGAGAAGTGGTACAGGTCAATTCTTGTTTGCATTTCTAACTAGGGAAAGTAGCAGGCAGGGCTGCAGTGTGACTTGTCCAATATTCATTTTCTAGTTATTTTTAAGTGGTATTGTATAGGAGATAACGTGGTCTGTTGGGAAGGTATTGGTGTTAGAGGAGCTGGAGGATGCTTATTCAATCCCTATCTTTACCTCTGAGTTCCTAGATAATCTTGGTCAAATCAATTTTTGTCAACTTACTTCCTGTCTATACAATGATAAAGAAAAATAAAGGAGCATTTTGAAATAGTTTCCTTATAAGTTGACTTATGAGGCATATGGTACATTGACCTGATACAGGGAACAGGCACGTCAGAGGGTGCTTTGTCTATACATTTTATAGGTTGTCTTAAATTACTAACTCTAATATAAGAAAGTCTATTTTATATGAAGAGTGGCTTTAAAGTTCCACATAAATTGAGCTTTTAAATTAACATTTAACTATTATAAAGTCGGATAAAGTGTCTGAGAAAATTAATGTTAAAATACAAAGTCATTGCTTTATGTTTGCGTTCATTATATGTAAACGCTTTCATTTTAGGTAACCACCAGAACAAAATAGAAAGAAAATGAAAAGCAAAAGTTGAAAACTATTAAGGTATACCATAAATGTTAGGGTCTATTTGTGTATATGTACAAAAAAAGAGATAGTTATAAAGAAGTAAAAAATCCTCAGCATGAGTGTTGCTTACATGCTACTTTATTTAAGTTCCATTTTGGAAATAAATCTCAAGATACTGGGTAGGAAAAATAATGCAAGTTGTTTAAAATGCACCTAAAGCTTTTTAATAGATTTTGATTAAATTTGATTCTTAGGTGAGATCTGAGCTATATTATACAGTTAAAGTGTAAACTCTAACTCCATTAACTCCATACCTTCAAAACTGTAGAGCTATTTTTGCTATATGGGGAACATCACACAGTTCTACTTAACTATTGTAACTGTGATTTTATCTTTTTAATGGTTTTACTTTATTATTGGATTGAGTTATTTGGGCTAAAATATATGCCTTTCCAAAGGCATACCACGGAACTCCATTTTGCTGCCTGTGTGGTCCAAGGGGAATCAATGAGAAATGTATTTTCCCTTCCTCAAAGCAGGAATAAACTTACATCCTCCAGTTTGCACCACAGGTCTGTGTTTCATATTTAATGCATCTCTCTACCAAAAATCAGTAAAGAATAGCAGAGGTGCAGAACATACAGCAGAGATCCAAACTGCGCCTGCATGCGGATTAGAGAGAAGATTTATCCTTGTCTACAGCTGCAGTAGTGATGTTAAATTTAATGATGATTTCAGGGTGGGTGATGTTGATTCCTCCCTCTCTCTGAGTACAAGTGGCATTCGTTCTTAGCATTCTTTGCCACTTCTAGTTATTGCTATTTAACACATTAAGATAATTTGGCTTTTTTTTTTTTTCATGTGTAGGAGAAGAGGTCCTGTTTAAATTTGAACAGGGTCTATCATTCTTTAATAGGTTGTGTGAAAAAGTTTAACACATTTTGTGCATGGAAGTACTCAATCGGAAACAGAGCAGAAATGCCTCGTTAGCAGAGGATGTGCAGAGGACTGGGCAGAGCAAGGAGGGATTGGGGGTGGCAGCTGAAGGGACAATCCCAGAGGCAGAAAGGTGGCCGGGGTGCAGAAGGAGAGTGACCTGGCAGGAAAGGTGGGAAAGCCAAAGGGTGTCTTGGATGGTTTCACTCTTGCACAGTCAATATGACTAGGAGACACTGGTTATGCTGATGCTCCTAGTCATATTTTATCTTCGCTTCTGTTAATGCAATGCAATACCATCTTTCCTCTCCAATAACATTTTTTATATGTCTGTGTGCCTGTGCATTATATATATGCATATATATTACCTTCTGAGTAATTGCCCAAGGAGGAAAAAAAAGTTGGGTTTTTTTTCAATTTACAGGGAGGATTTATAATACTTTTTAAAAAATAACTTGGAAAATAAGTTTGAAATCAATGCATCTTCAGGCCCTCTCCCTTCTGAATAAAATCAAGGATGTCCTGCCTGTACAGCTCCTAGTCTTGCGCGATACGTGAAGTTCCTGTGCAGTGGGGGAATTCAACTTTCAGGGTGTCACTTACTGCCATCGATAGTCCTAAATATTGAGTGGCTTGTTTATAATTTCAGTATTAATGCTTATATGAAGGGAACACTGTACTGTACATCAAAATCCTAAGGCAGGGAAATCAAAGAAATTTTTCATGAAACTAGGAAGCATTTGATATGACAAATACTTCATAAAATTAGAAAAGCCTTATCATTTAAAAGATGAATCACACTGAGTTGTAACTGCCCTGCTACGCTTTGCATTCTCTCTGCTGATATCTAGTATTTCAAGTACATATATCATCAACCTCCTTATCTGTACTTTACAACCATTTTTTTTCTTTTTTTGATGTTGCTACAAAGTTTTTGCTGATCATTCATCTTTAAATTTAGTTTTGGAAATGGTTGGTGGTTAATTTAAAGTGTGCTTAAGGTAACATTTAAGTTCAAATTGCTGTCCTGGGATTTCTTGAAAGTGTGGAGGGAAACTTTATTTTATATGCTGTCTTTTCCTCCAAGAACACCAGGGAAAACAGATCTCTGGTACAATCCACACACACGACAAGAAAAGATACTGGGTTTTGTGGGTAATTTATCACCTTCCATATGATGGAAAGCCTAGTTTTCCAAAAGAAAAAAAGAATTCATATTCAATAGACTTGAGAAACTCAGTGACTAAAAGACAAGCTTATTTCCTGTATTTCTGATGGACCTTTGCCTACTAGATCCAAATTCTAATGGGGATGTTAATGTATGACCCTGCTATATTGTTATTGTCCAGTCTGTGGTGTGGTTTTTGGGATAGATGTTATTCCATTGAAAAATCTGTTTAGATGTTTCATAACACATCTCAAATGAACACCATTTTCTAGCGTGTTTTCAACCAAGCAAAATCTGATATGTCATCGTGACTGTAACACAGAACCATATTTTTAACAGATGTCATTTTTCTTACGATTACTGTATTCCACTACGAATCACCTCTGCTGGAAGGGGGGGAAAATCATCTCTAAATGTACAAAACCTTAAACCTGAAATATGCTGTGTTCTGGAAACAGCAATAATAAGGTAGAGTAGTCCTCCTGTGCCAACCTCAAATGCCAGTAGCTCTTCAGAGAAGGAGTGCTGCGGTCTTGGAAGATATCACTAGGTATTACAGATACAAATTTTTATATTGAAAACAGCATGTTGCAATACCAGTAAAGTCTTTCAGTATAAACAAACATAATGGACAGCATTGGATATCAAATGATATATAAAGTACTCAATTTCATATAAGGCGGCTGCAGAGATTTAATGGGCAACAACAAGTTGCTATAAAATGGCATCATGTCACACATAAGAGAGCTGCTAATTAGAATTGTCAATCAGAGATTGATCACTACCTCATAAACTGCGTAAGATGTTGCTGCATCCAAGCAATTGTGTTATCTTAAGGGTACAAGAAACTGCAGCATTCAGCTCCTAGCTGTCAGCAGGATTTCATGGAGCGAAGGTCTGTTCTATCACCGCAGTCTGTTCAGCAGCCCTTCCAAGAACACCTAGGGCATTGTGAGCTTCACAGGCTGCTGATAGAAAGGAATGCTGTGCTGTAATATTATATATGTATATATTAAATATATATCAGGTTATATTCTCACACAGAAAACCAAACTGTAGTGTCACGTTCTCCCTCTGTTTTCTTGTTTTGTATATCAACACATAAGAGGAGGACATTACTGGAGAGGTTCTTCCCACTCTCTCTGGACATTTCTTCCCCAAAGTTTATATACTGTTCTCTCTTAGAATTACTTTAGCCCTTGGGTATTTTTCTTGTGTAGTGGATTGGGAAGAAATTGTGCTTTCTGCAGCTGTGTACCAACAGGTGAACACTGTATTGTTTGTAGACATTCTGGCATCATGAAGGATAAAAGAATTGTAGCAGAGAGGAGATATATGTATTAAATATCTTAATGAAGACCTATAGGAAATACAGCATGAAGAAAAATGGTGCTTGCTGCTTTAAAAAAGAAACTAATTTTATTGTAGATTAACAGGGGCCTGATGTTACAATATTCTTTCTTTTCTGAATTATCAGTATTATCTGTTTCTCTCCCTATAGATTTTGTCCTCAAAATACCGAAGTGTCTCCTCAACAACGTGCAGATATCCAGAAAGAGAGTGGTTACATTTTACTGGGAGAACTTTGGGATGACAATGCCTTGTAGCTGCTGAAGGACACAAAATTTGGAAATAATTTTATCCCCATATTTATATTTCTCCATGATCCACTTCCTCAGACCTTGATCCACTTGGGTCCTGTAAAGCTACAAGGTTGGAGATGGTGTGATATATCTGGGCAAGCTGCTCCTCCACTTGACTGCCCTCATGGGGAAAAAATTTTTCCTCGTAGCTGCTCTGAACCATTCTTCTTTTAGTTTTGAAAGATCAGTGTAGTAAATGAAAAGATGATGGTGATAGTGAGTCATTCATAACAAATAATAAAATTACCTTAGGGTATTGTCTTGAAGAAAGAAAACAAAGCTTATTCAGATCCCAGATTTATTTTATGGCAGTTGTGACTAGCCATGGGAAACAACACCTCGCACTTAAGGCTCGTATGCAGTGTTTTGCAAAGCAATTCTCAAACTGTAAGTGTTAGGAAGGTTAATTTAATACAGAATTAATGAAGAGACTTTATAACTCATCCTCCCTAATGTTAATCATTCAAAACATCTTTACATGTTAACTGACTACTGCCAATTATCATTTCTAAGAGATGCTGAATAGGTAATTTCTTGTATACTGATTCTTGTCAGTATTTTATAAAACACTCAGTATCTCATTCAGAAAGCTTGAATTTGGAAAGCACAAAAAGCCCTGTTAGAACAGATGGTTTCTGTGACTGATGCCCTAATGCACAGTTTCAACTCTGTCTAGTCACTTTAACAGGAAAGTGTTTTAAGGATTCACCAGTTGGCTTGTCAAATTAGTGTCAGGGACCAGTTTGGGTGTAAAATCACAAGCATAAATCATTTGGTGACCTGAGGGTGGATGAAGTATTAGCTAAAAGGAAACTTTAAACTTGAAGAAAAGCCTTTTCTCTGCTCTAATAACATTGTCAAGCAGTGAGGTTGACTAGTTGGAGTTGACCTCTTTTGTGTGGGTTGTGTGTCCTTCTATGCTGAAGAAAAGGTCTTCATTAGTCCTCAGTGCCAGGGTCTGATGCCCTAACGATCCAACTAGTGGTGAGATTTTTACTCCAGACCATTGAAAATAGGGCTGCTGTTTCTCTCAGGAAATTCAACTTCCATAGAATAAATGCTTGGCTAAGGTGAGATTCTATCTAGGTCTTTTTGTTGTGTAGAAAGTCTTTAGCAGAGGGAGGACTGGGGGAACATGTGCAAACCAACTACTTCCATTCACTGAAAAAAATATATTTAATTATTTACCCAATATAAATCTGTATTATGAATAGTGCCAGAAAACTTCTCTAAATGGAGTAAGACCTATAAGAAATCCTGCCTCTTAGTCAATGTGGTTTTGCAATTCCTGCTTTATTTTGAAGAGACTACTTTTGTGTCAATAATGCATGCCTGATATGAGTAAGAGAGCTGTAGAAACTAGAGGGGAACAAGAAGGAAAGTGTAGGGATAAAGTGAAAAAAGAGAAACAGTAAATAAATAACAAGGGAAGGGGGAAAGGGCAAAAAAGAGAAATATTTCAAGTGATGGAAGAGAGAGAGGGATGAGTAGGAGGTGGCAGGTTCAAAACAAACAAGCTCTGAAGCTCCTGCCACAGGATGTTGGAAAAATTTGCACTCTGTCTCCGTTGCTTTTTCACAGTCAATATTACTTCCGTATGCTGTACATGTTTAGCTTGGATGTCTTTACCAGGGAGAAGAAAATATAAAGGCACAGTAAAGAGGTGAGTTGGGTTAGAAAGTAGGCATGTTCATTGAAGAAGAATCCCCTCTGGGTAAGTTACTTCTTGGAAGCTGTGCCTGGTTGATGCTGAAACCCTGGTGGTGGGATGGGCAGGGGCAGAATTTGGTTTTTGCTCGCCATTGGAACTGGGATGTGAGACTTGGCACTGCTGCTCTGTCCCCGTGGGAATGCTCCTGTGTCAGGAAAGAAAGCAAGCAATGCTGGCAGAAAAACATGATCCATGCATGCTGCAAAGGGAGGTTCCTAGACTCTAGAAAGAAGAGTGCAAGCAGAGCCAGAAGACTTTCAAAAGGCTGATACATTTGCCTGTGCTCTTCTCATGGCACTTCTCTGGCTTTTTCCTTCCCTTCCTCCTGGTAAGGTGGCTTCCACTTGCGGCTTTCTTTATCACGTTGCTGAAACCCATCATTCTCCTTAAGTACACTTTTGTCCTTATAGCTCCCTAGGCAGGTATTATCTCTTACCACTCAGCATTTAGACTTATGCTGTGCTCAAGTACGGTTCGTGCTAATCTCCTTCACTCTGAGGAATTCCTAATATTTATCTAGAGCATATGCAAGGTTTTCACTGGAAAGATGAACGTGAGGTATATCTCTTTGAATTACAAGTGTTGTTCAAAAGTGTTTTGAACCGCACAATTTAACTGTGATTTGAAATGAGAAGACCTTGCAAAATCGCTGTTTGCTTGATGCTGAGATGCCATAAGGCCATGCTGGAGGGATTTTTTAGCAGCCCCTCAGTACAGGTCCTATGTTGCAGTTAATGACACATTCTCACTAGGATGAGCAGGATCCTGCACCATTCCCTTACACATCTTGGTCAGCTGACCCAATGCGGATGTTTGAGGTGGTGATATGGGAGCATGGATGGTGAAGAGACCCAGTCTGTGATTTAGAATCACGATTTTTTTTCTCCCCTGTGAGTAGACCAGTTCTTTTTATATACTTTGAACAACGCTGTGGTCCAAGCCCCTTTTTTTTTTCCTTTGTAAGGCTTTTACAGGTGTGCAAAATGTTGCTTTGCGAGTGATGGGCAAACTTTCCTTGGACATGATTAATTGTTTCTTTGGTGAACTATGAAAAATTAATGAAGACATCACATTTAAAATTTAAAAGTACTGTTATGGTGCACAAATGCTTTGTAAAATGTCATCTTTTCTTAGATTGAGAATAGTTATTCTAGTTTTGCATCTGTGTAAGAAATACAGTGCTCTAAATACAATAAAATGTATTCCAAAGTTCCTTATATAATATGCAATCAGAATGGAGAGATTATATGTCCCTATAAAACAGAAATACTTTTCTTTGCTTCTGAAAGACAATGTTATATAATTTAACTTATATAGAATATAATTATAACCTGGGTGTTTAACTTCAAATCTGAAGTGATAAAACGCCACACAATTTAAAAGTGAATAATTTGTGTAAGTTTGCAGTTTGCAATCCTTTCCAACCATTTCTGTGAAACAGTATTACATCACAGACAATGCTTTATCATCCATTGCATGAGGGAATTAAATCAGTTTTATTGAAAGTATAGGGGACTGTTTACCTCTGACAAAATTACAAGGTAATAAATGCAAGTGATGTCAAAGTTTAACTACTCAAACCATTGTTAATTGCCCATTTCTAGATGATTATTAGGTGAAAAAAAAATTTAAAAAAATTACTGTTTCTCTGCATGAAATGCTTAAAAGAAACTTGAAGTGAGAGTAGTATAAGAGTGCCTCCAAGTGGCACCTACCTAAATTCCACTTCAAAGGAAAAGTTGGAACAGGTTTAAGGAACTAGTGTGCAAAACAAAGCTAACCAAATCCTACCATTTTTCTCTCTTAGTCCATTTAGTTCATTTCACTGGTATAGACATTTATGTGTACTAGTTAACAGGACTTATGTGTTATTAAGAAACCACAAGAGAAGGGTGTTTAAACTAACTTAGTGGTCTTAGAGAATTGTCTTCCTACATTTGCAATGGTCACTCATATATTAATTTTAGTGGCTAAATTAAGCTTACTGACATGGCATGTCATGGCATCAACGTTCCCTGGGAATCGTCTCTTTGCAGAAGCTGTGTTTTCCTTCGCTTTTGTGGAGCTTCCCCACCAAGAGGCTCCCAGCTGGCATCCAAGCGAGAGCAAAGTGGCAACCTCTGATCCATGCCGCAAATGGATCCGTGGGTCTCTGCCATGCGTTTGAGCTGCGGTGCTGCCATTGAGGAGGAAGAGTAGGCTATGCAACAAGGGACACTTTTTGCTCTGCGGCTGAAGGTAAATGAAATGGAGCCGACTGACTGAAAGGGAAGATCTGTGGATTCAGTAAGCTGTGATGTGGTAGTGCTGAAAAGGCTGGAAGGTAGGCTGTACGATCGCTGACACACAGGATGGCAAATTTCCCAGGCACGGTTGCGTGCTGGAAAACCACGGGAAGAAAGAGGAGTGTGTCGTCTTGTGCTCTCTGGGCTTTGGTTAGACCAAAGGAGTATTTTAATATCAAACCCCTCTTGGTTCTGAAACTCATTGGAACTGGACGAAAATCTGTTCAAAACCTACAAGAGAAAAGTACTTCTCTTCCCCTATAGAAGTGAAGTTCTGGAACTGACTGTCTCAGAAGACTGCGGAGACAGACAGCATCAGACCATTCAAAAAGGGTTTAGACAAATCCATGGATAACAAGTCCATGGAAACATACTGATGGAAAGGATCAGACAGAGACATCGGCACTAGTATTCCTAATGCAAGAAAAACGGATATTGGAGAAGACTGTAGACCATGACAAGGCATGAAGTCTCTCCTGGGTGGATTAGATGGATCAAGGGTCTCACCTAGTAGGGAATTTCTTTTGCCCTTAGCAGAGGTTATACCTCCCACGTTGAAGAGAATTGATTACTGAGTAGATTACGTACTTTTTTTTCTCTACTAGAAAAATATGTAACTGTAGTCCTGAAGTTTTAATCAACAAAGATGAAAATCACTCATAGGAAGAATTTAAGAATGGCACAAAATTATACATGGGAACAAACCTACAGGTTTCATGAGCCTCATGTGGCTTTTTCATATAGGTGTTTTAAGTTATTGTATCCTTGGTGTCTGGGAGAAAATCACAGTCTAAGAAAACTACTAATTTAAATACTCTTCCATGACTGACAGGTTATAACACCCACAACTAATACATAGCTACTTGATGGCAGACTTCACAGGTTACAGAAAGATTAAAAGAAAGGAAGAAACTAGTTCTTTCTTTAGAGTGAAATAGTACAGCATATATTCAGTTTTCCTTTGTATAAACAATCCGTTAAGAGAGAAAACCGACTGATATGTTAGAAGAAAGGCAGAAAATACAAATTACTGTTTCACTTATTGGTTTGTGGTTTTGTAGAGGTGTTTATAAAGACAGTAGTATTTAAAACTACCTATTTTTACAAGTATGTCTACGCATTAAAGTGCTGGGACTTAAATTTAGATATGAAATTAATAACACCAACAATACAGTCTGGAAAAATACAAGTGCAAATACCTGGCATTTGTAACTTGCATTGAGATTTACCTCTGCTCTACATGAATGACTGCACTTTTTCCTGAACGTTTTCTGTGTCTCTGTTGTCTGCTTTTTTTCTTTTTAAAGATAAATTACGTTTAGCTTATTTTGGGTTTTGTGTGTGAAACACTTTAGTTTCCCTTCAGCAGTGATTTGCAATTTAGTAATCTCTGGAATGGCTTTGTCAGAGGAAAGGGGTTTGTCAGAGATCAGTTTGCGGGAAGCAGAAAGAAGATTTAAGAGACTAGCTCAAATAGTGGGGAAATTTGGGAAAACCTATCTGAACAACCTAACTGAGAAGAAAATGTTAAATGAGAAAAAGTACTGACAGAATTTTCTCAGATTGTTATATGTAGTTTATGCCGTTGGCATATAATACTCCAGACCTTGATTCACTGGAAGCTCAAAGCAAGTTGAAGATGGGTAAGCAGAACTAAACCCTCTGGAGCTGAAGGTCATTGGTAAAACTGTGTATTATTTGCCACTGGTGTGGAGAGTATTGTCCCAAATGGCAAGCATTTAAAAATTATTTTTACAGAAAAACTGTGGTTAGACTCCTATTTTTGCAAATTGACTCTTTTGGTTCCTTTAAATACTCCTTAAAAATAGTTTCCCTGTCCTTAAACTTCACTATATTTTCCTTTTTTTTCTGAAGCCTTCTACTTCTCCAAGATAACTAGTGACCTGTCAACAAATAAGAACTAATTATATGGTATTATCAATATAGAATGTATTTTTTCAGAAAGATGTAAGTATATATAATTTGCATAGCAACTGTGCTCTCTGTAAGGAACTGCTCAGTTAAAAAAAAAAAAAATGAAAGAATAAGTTCCATATCTGGTGAACTAAACATTTTCAAAATTCATCTATTGAAAGCACAGCCACATTTCAGCAAATGAGTGCATAGAGGAGAACTCAAATTATGCATAAGCAAACATGTGGTAAAGCAGGGATGAAACAGCTGCATCTCAGGTGATGCAGCAGCTATTTCGCAAGGACAATGCCATTTCCTTTGCTAATTGTGAAATAATTGTTTTACAGTTTTTCTTCTTCCTCTCAAGCCTTCTTCAAGAAGTGTCATGAGCACAGGGTGGTGCAGCAGAGTGACTAGCCAGAGAATACACTGGAGACAGAACAGACACAGTTGATGGCAGTGGCCACGGTTTGACATTTTAGTAAAAACCCTTAAGAGCAACGAATCATAAGAGCTTTGGGCCAGACTCAGAACATCTGAATTAAGATGATAGGATTTATGCCCTCATCAGCTCTTGCCTCAGTATGTCTTGGAGGACAAGAGTCTTCTGCTGGAGTACTGTCTAATTAATATTACTGCAGAAAGAGAATCTGGTGTCCAGTGGTTAGAAAGCAGAGAGAATAGAGGCCACCTCTGTTCAAGCATCTGATTTGAAACCATCATTTTTTTGCGCTCCAACCAACTGTTGTGGGAGGGGGAAGATCCTACTGCTTTCCTGCCCACCAGCGCTGGACCTGCAGAGCAGCCACAGCCTCCTTATTCTGCTTTCTGCCAGCATCCCTGCACTGCATCAGTTTGATCCTCAGTTTTGTTCTTTTTATCATCTTTCAAAGAACAGAAAGGGAAGAGACTTTTGCGATGGTTACACTCCATCTCCAGGCACTGAGAAGATTACTCCTCCGGCTTTTAAATCTCTTTATTTCAAAAGATTATCTGCTAACTACCTATATCTCTATAATCTTATCAAAAAGCAATTGTTCAGAAATGCTTTAGAAGGCAATAATTCAGAATTAGATAACTCTTTAGAGAACATCTTGAACTCACAAGTATATAATGAGTTTAATTTTTTTGTAGAAAATTAATCTTAGTTCATAATTTTGTGAAAGTACTTCTTCTAGCTCTTCTGCTAGAAAATTATTAAATAGCATTGCCAGCATGATTCAGCATTAGTCAGGAGCGTCACCATTGCCAAAAAAGGTGAGTCAGACTCCACCATGCATTACATTTAGAGGTTACATACCCATACATTAATTCTGAAATATCTTTTAAAAGTACAATGACCTGACCCATCATTGGAGTTCAAAGCTGCCTTTTGTTTTCCCATGCAAATAGGAATGTAAAGATTTAGTTTAAAAAATGAAGATATATTTGAAAGTAGCCTTAAACACAGTTAGTGGTCCCTTAATATTTCACATTTTAAGATGCTAATTTGACACTAAGATAAAGACCAACCTCAAAGTGTAGGAAATAACAATATGACATTGCCTTTCCTCCTGATTTTCTTTGGTTAACTGTTCTCACAGATGAAGAGAGAATCTCCTTTTCTTCTCACGGAGAGATCTACCTGGTATTTTGGCTTTGTGTCTGTCTGGACCCTTCCCCTTCTTCCATCAAGGTGAGTGGGAGGTTTCTTCAGCAGCATCCTCAGTGAAAATTACTTGTTTTCTCTGGTCTTTCATCCCTTTTGTGCAATGGCCAGGGACTTGGAAGGCGATGATTTCACTGCTTTTGCTCTCAGGAACGTCACGGGGTGGAGAGTTTACCTTAAGAGTTTGTGACCGTCTGCTCATACTATTGGCATCTATATTTATTTATGCATATATTCTGTTGAATATATCTCACATTCCTTTCCTTAAGTGACAGCCCCCAAAATATGGCAGTCTCAGAAGTTTCAGTTGTTGAGATAATTCTCACCCACTGGTGTGGAGGAAGAACTGGTCCTAGTCTGTTGCTATAGTGATTTTCAGAGGTGTGAATGTGGCTTAATAGTGTCATCTTAGAGCATTATAAATCTAAAGTAATGCCTGCCAAACTATTACATTCTGAAAATTCCATATGAAGGGAGTTAATAAAATTGATATGTGCGCAAATGGCATTTATAAGTTGCACATTACCAACAGTGTGCTCAGTCCCATCCCAATAAAAATCAGTTGCAAAGCTCTCATTGACTTTATGGCATTCAAGATGAGGCCCAACATCTACCTGTGATTAAGTATGCAGTTTTGATGATTCGAAGAAGAAAAGATAAAAAGCAATGATCCTATGGAGAACAAAGCTTCTTGTCTATTTATCAACAAACGCATTCAAAATCTCCCATCATTAAATTATACATCAATAATATTATAAAATGGAAAGGAGAAAAAGCAAGTGTCAAACTAAAAACTTTGATGTAAAAGCTTGTGCAAGACAATGAAAAACAAAGCCAAATATAACTGTCTAATAAAATCTACTAGGTGTACAAAATATATGTGCCTTTTCTCCACCCCATGATTTTCTAATTAATGCTAAATCATTTATTGTTATAATTAGCAATAGTAAAAAAATGATCTTTAGCAAAATCATGGAATATACACTTACAATGCTTCAGCAGTTTTTTATATAGTAGTGTTATGAGACAAAATGACAGTAAGGGTTTTAAAAGCGTATTCAGGCCATGTCAGTTGTAAGACAAATACAGATTACTTTATATAGAAATCAATAATATTATTGGCTATTGTTATGGAAGAGGGACAATATTAAGGGCACAATGCATTAGACTGCAATATCTCTGGGGTCTATTTATAAATAGGAACCCAAGCAAACAAGAAATATGGGAACAATTTGGGTTTTCTTTTTTTTTCTTTCTTTTTTTTTTTTTTTTAGATAGGATATCTTATTTATTCTATTCACCAGATATCGGTGTAATTCTGTAGACTTCAGTGGAATTGAGAGCCATAGAGAAGAGAGCCGTAGCAATGCTGTGGCGCTTTTTTCTTTTCCTTCGTAGATAGTGAATGTTTCTCCTTGTCAATCTTTTTAGAGTAGCAAGTTTATCTGTATGGGGCAGGAATTCTGAAGTAAATACTCTGTAACTAGAATGTCCAAATGTTAGTTTCCTTCTTTAGGAAGTTGTTGGTCCTCAGCAGTCTCCTCTCCAGCACATTGCTGTATTGGGCATGTTAAGGCACTGTAGATATACAGGGATGGGGAATAGCTGGAATTAATGACTACTTTCTAAACCATAGCTTAATGGGTAGAAAAAGTTATTTCTGTTATTTCACAGTGTTCTCAGTAATAAGTTTCCACATAGTAAATATTGGTATCTCACCAGCCAGATTTTACAGATGCATGAGTAGTTATTTCTAGAATCCAAGCAAAGATAATTTTATCCCCTTCTGTAAAACAGTCTACCCCATGTTGCAACTCATTTGTTAAACTACCAGACAACCAACATATTTATTATTTATCAAGGTCATTCTTTATTGCAGCAACCAAAGACTTTAAATAAAAATAAAATTGTAAGACTGAAACACTCTGAACAGGTACTTTTTAATTGTATGAACCTGGTCTTTTAAAATTATCTATCAGTGTGTCCTGGTTACTTTACAGTGTTTGGTTTTCAGGGGATAGAAATTGAAGAGTTGATTCTTTCTGCAGTGGAAAATGAATCCAGGAAAGGACAGTGCAAAGGAAAACGGTAAAAATGCTGTGACCACTAGTCCTTCAAGAGGCACCTCCCAGGTCGTAGGAGCAATGGCGTCTGCAGCAGAGAGTAACTAACTTCATCTCAGAAAACCTTGAAAGATTTTGCAGCAATTTCAGCACGAATTATCTACCAGGTTATATGGTTTAGTTTACGTTATGAAGTTTGCACAAATAGTAGAGCTTTGCTTTCAGCTTGTTTTTCCTCATCCTATGTCTTCCCAGCTAAGCATGCACCTCAGCCTCCCTTTGTTCCTCGAGGAGCAAGGATTGGGGCTGGTTTCCAGCAATTATTCAGAAGTAAAGCAGATCAACATAGCAAAGTTAAAGCAATAAAAATAACAGTACAGACAGGGAAAATATTGCATGATGGATTCTGATCTCCTGTGTTTCAGCATTAATCATAGTATTGATTTCAACAGGGATGATTTCTCAGCATAGTGACTGTAGCTGCTTTCTGTCCTTTTTATTTTACTACTGCTGATTAGTATCTGTTCTTCTGTGTCGAGCGCAGAATGATGCTCCAGAGAGAATAATTTCAGAAATATTTTTTTTTAATCTTAATAAAGTAATTACTTAAAGATATTAAACCTAATAACTGCAGTTGAGTTATCTTGTGTTCTTATTGGATTATTACAGAAAATTAAAACACATGTATATATATGTATACACTGATTTTGGTAAGAAGCCAGATACACTGCATATCTCTAAAGCGTAAATGATTTCAGTTCAAACCACTTTGAAAAAAGTTTTTCAGGAAAATATCAGGTGTGTCATAAATACTCCACAAAAGTGAGAAAGCTGCACAAGCAAAGCAATATACCAGCTAGTCTTAAGGTGGAACTAATACCTGGAGATGATGAACTGAATAAATAGTTCTTTGTGTATAACATGCCTCACAATAGAATATTTGAGTTATTCTGTTGTGTTGGACATGTAATTTTTAATTCTGTGCAGTGAATTAAATCCTGTATTAACAACATCATCATCTTTGTCTTCCTGCCTCACATAAATACGCAAATATGCATTTACAGCATGAACGTGTGTATCTCCCAGCATATCACACATCTTCTCTTTTGTGTCCTGTTAATCTGCCTCTCTACAAGTACATCTTTGAACAGCCTGAAAATAATGCCATGAAAGGATTACTTTACTTCCTCTCAAAAGTAAAGTCACTGTTCATTCATGGTCCTTGTTAAGACTTTTTTTTCAAAAATTCTTTTTAGGAAAAGTCACAGTCTCGATTATTACTGACTTCAGTGTTGCTGCTCAGAAATTAGATTTCTCAAAAACTTTACTCTTGAGCTGTGGTTGAATAATCAGATATTGCTATGTGAAAAGTTTAGCTGCATCTTTACCTCTACCCTCAGATACTCCTCCGTTCCCCACACCTTCTTGCTTTGTGACAATACAGGCATTTTCTGGCCCAGTTCAGAAAATACCTTGGAGGTGAGTGTCACAATTAGGATGCCAAAGGCTGGGGGGGCAGGACATGGTCTTTTTGATGGCAGATCCGGCTTCAACCGAGTGTGAAGCTGTGATGTTGAAGGCATGAGAGGCTTCTGTGAAACCATGACTGGCTGATGTGAATGAGGGTAAGTTTGTACAAAAGCATCCTTAAACCCAGAAGAGAACTGGGAATACGTTGTGTGTTGGTGGAAACCGGGAGAGCACGTGCAGCCATGCTGTGGCTAACAGCCTCGTTCTGCTGCCGCTACCTCATCTTTTAACATTTACATCTCTGTGTTTATCATAGGAGATAACTGTGAAAATGATAGTTCTTCATACAAAAACTACTAAAATTTCATTGTCTTTGCTATAAGAATGATGGCAACCTACTTCAGTGCAATGCATTTTGTCATTGTTAAGGCTCCCCGTCTTTGTTAGTTCTTCTACTGCCTAATCGCCATTCTAAATATTCCTGCAAGTGTGTCTTGGCTTCCCTGGATTTGTACTTTAACCTCTAGAAAACTATTTTTCTTGAACTAATGTGCAATTCTCATTCAATCAGGGGTGGCTGGGCTTGACTTTGTAACCTTCTGAATGCAGTAAAATCACTAGAGTAATGCTTAATGACACAGAGGCCTGAAAATATATTTTAAGATTTGCAGGGCTGTTACTCTCTCAATTTCAAATTTATCAGACAATTAAAATAATTAAATATTCCATCTCCATTTACCTTAACAGAGATGCGGGGCCTACTCAGCAGACTTTATTAAGCTCATGGGTCAAAATTAATTTGTTAAAACTACTTAATGCAAGAGATATTGTCCTGTATTACATCCATTTAATGCTAGTCTACAAAGAAGCCACCTACCAGATTTTAATTCAGTGCTTACCATTCTTTAGAACATTGTTTCAATCCATTTTACTGAGTAAATTTGACTGTGGCAAAATCAAATAACAAAGACAAATTAGTTGCATCTTCTGTTAATCATTGATTATAAATTAGACATGCTAGCTCAACTGAAATGTCTCTGAGGATGTGAATATTAGAGTTAATTGTTTAATTTAGAAAAGAGATAGAAAGTTTGCTGCCATTTGTACTGGTTGTAATCCTTTGAGATTAACGTATTTGGACTGTCTCTTTACTTAGTAAGTGACACTGTCTTTCAAATCCTGACTCTTTTAGATGGACCGCTGTTTAGAGAGGAACTGATACTTCCACAGCCAATGTATTTGTTTCACTGCAATGTTAACTCTCGTTGGCTGATGTGTTCTCCACGACCACACTTCTTGCACAGAAAGATTACACAATTTATCAATATTTTCAGAACTATTTAATAAGACCTGATTCAAGTAATTAAGTACAAGCTTATGTCCAAGCAGGTCAAATATATTAAAATCAAGCTTTCGCTTAAGAAGTTTCTTAGGAAAGCAGAATGAGTAACAAACCATCATATGATGGAAAAATGCTTAAGCTTAAATACGATTTAAAGACGTTTCAATCATTTATTTCAACCACCTTAAAAATTCTGCATAGGAAAATTATCCTTTAATTTTGTGTCAGTATAATGCCCAGCACAATGGAAATCACGTTCTTGGCTGATAGTCCTGAATAATACTGTGGTGTAAACAAACAATTTTAAACCTTTTTATGAGATGATTTCCTATAGTTCGTTCATCAAAGGCTTAGACTTGTTCCAATCTGCTCATTACTGACGGAAGGCAATAGGGCTCTTAAAAATGCTGCTGGATGCATGCTGAGCATTCATCCTTAATATTTTAATGACAGGAGCGATAGTCAACAATGAAAAAAAAACTGTGAAGAGACTTTACTGCAAAAATATGGTGATGACTTCATTGACTCAAGAGCTCAGTCAGGGAAAGCAGAGAGATGTGCATCAAAATGAAGTCTTTCACCAATTCAGTGGCGAACTCTTGGAACAATCTTTCTTTATCACTAAATATGAGAAAATTCTCTGGGGGATTTTCTTAAGAGCAGTAGAGCAGTTAGCTCTGTGAATCCCAGAGGAATAGTGTGAAAAGAAGAAAAAGTTGTAGAACTCAGAGAGGAGAATAAGCAGCAGCGAGAATCAAGAGTATTATTTAAATGAACTTTACCCCTCGGTAAATAGCAAAATTTTCCCTTTCTGTCTGCTATTTATGGCAATGTTTAGATGGGTATTCGCTGTATGCTGACACGTAATCTGAGTGTGCTGGCCTGTCAAAAGGCATAACTTCTAACTTTCGAGAAATCACAGCTCTATAAATGCCATATATTCTTTAAACTGGTGTATAATTAAGACAAGGAAGCCTTGGAGCATTATTTATTCTAATGTATAGCTGGAGGCACATGCCATCCATTAAACATAGGGAAGCAATTCTTGGTTTTCTGGTGCAACGCATCAAACCAGTGGATTTCAGAAAAGCAACAAACTCTGTTCAAATAACTGACATAATGTTTACTACCAAGCTATTACTGTTGCTTACTGTTGAAGATGGTGGCTGGGAGCAAGGAGCAGGCTGCTCCACCAGTGTTGGGGAACCAGGAGCTGCAGGTGACAGCAAGGCCAGCCGTAATCAATAGCTTTCCATAAAAAATGCTGACAGTGAGGTTTCTCTGTAGAAGGCATTGAAGTGCATTATTTAAATGTTTTCATGCTTTCAGTAGATGCTTAGCTCAGAGTAAAATAAGTACATGTTTGACTCTGTGAACAGATGCTTTCCTGAGCTGGTGCCTAAAACTGAGGGGAGAAAAAATTGAACAGTGCCTCTGATGGCAAAAATTACTGTCTTAATGAAAGTAGTATTAGCATTGAAACAATCTCCACAGGGAAGTAGTAGATTCCCCAACACTGGACATGTTTAAGATGTGGCTGGACAAGATGCTGGGCCGTCTTATCTACACTGTGCTTCTGCCAAGAAAGGTTGGACCACATCATCCTTGAGGTCCTTTCCAACCTGGTGTTCTATGATTCTATGATTTATCTTGCCATTTCAAATTAATATAATGATCAGAATGAACAAGCAAGTTTAGAAAGTGTAACTTATCAGTGCAATGATAAATCGGATAGGCTTCAGAATATTTGGTCAGCCTTCTCAGTGATTTATGAGTGTCAGAGGCTTAACTGAAAAAAAAAAAAGGGGTTGAGTTTTTCTATCTGACCATTTGTGTTTGTTGTTTTGTGTTTTAAAATATCCTACGTGGATATTTGTATCAGTATTCTAAAACACTAAACTAAATACAGAGTTAAATATATGCTGATGTAATTTACCTCCATTTCTGTCTACTTTCCACAGAAACTTCTCCAACTCAAAACCCCATAAAGTCTTTCTACTAGAATACACATATATTTTCTTTTCTACCACATTATTTTTTTCTTACGCCTATCCTTCTTGAAATGCATATTTCACTATGATACTCTAAGTCCCTCTAACATCAACAAAAGTATGTCAATTAAGAAAAATAAACATAATATTTTAAAAAAATAATGTTAAGGAAGAAATGACACTGCAGTTAGCTACATGTCCTCCAGTATATGTGCTACCAACTTCAAACACAAAACTGGATAATCTAGATTTTACCCAAGCTCTGAATGATGCAAAGTAAATTGAGTGGAATATGTCTCTAGATTTCTGATAGTGAAAATCATAATTCCTGAAGATTTCTCAAGATTTAGTCAAAGAATCCTGATACAGCTGTTTCCTCACAAGCAACTTTTTTCTCAACTTCAGGAGGAATCTTTTAGTGGTAGTTATGTGCTCCATCTTAATATATTTGCATATAAATTTTAATATGATGTTAAGCAACATGTAAATTATAATCAACCTACCGTGATGCGCATTGCAATAGAATATAAAATAGTAGACACAGCACTTAAACTCGGCTATCTCTTTATAAACTTCGAGAAGGTGGGAAATCCTTTTTTTTATTTATTGTGAATTTAGAGTCAGACGTGTTAGCTGGAGTCATTTTCACCTGTTGTAAAATTGGACTAATTAATAGTTCTTTGTTTAGATTGGAAAATATTAGTAAAATAAAACTGAAATCTGGAATGAAAAATTATATAATTACAGCTGTAAGACATTTTGGTCTTTGCAATGTAGATGTTTCAAAATCAACACCAAAATGGGAGTTAAATCTGGTGACGGTATATCTTCTTTCCTGCTTCTTAAATTTTGAGGATTTTACATAAAGTTTCTATTCTTTTAAAAATTTTCCTAGTAGCCTGATATGCTTTGCCATGCTAGTGCTTATCATGAACTCAGATTACTTCTGCAGCCTCACAAAGATTGGCCTCATATAATCATGCCACCCCATAACAGGTCTCATGGGATGTGTCATTTTTCTGCACAAAGTTTAAGATGATTCCCTCCCTCTTCAGTAAATTAGACACTAAAGCCTTCAGGAAATCAAACTGAATAATCAAGCACTTAATAAAAAATGCATCATGGTATGTCAGCCTATGTTATCAACTTGGAAAAAAAAAGCAATATAAAATGCTCAGACAATACTGATTTTCATTAATATAAACATTAATACTGACTTGAATGTCATTGTACTTCTTCTGAGATGTTTAAAGCCTTTACCCAGATTTTCTTCAAACATTTGACAAACAGTATTTCATAAAAAAGCCCCCGCAAATTGATAGAAGATTATGGATGAACACATTATGAATATTGAGTGAAATTAAGTCATATCAAATATGTCTGTGTCGTGTACATTTGTAAATATTTATCATATTGCCATCACTGTCACTAGTAGGTCCCACTGAAAAAATCTTCCTTCCTCCACTTGCAATTCTTTGTTTTAAACTGGATAGAGTGAGGCATAATCTTGCAAAAGGCTCTTTACCTTAGTTTTCAATAGGAGAGTCTTTCTGTATTTCTTCCAGAAATGAAGAGGAGGGCAAAGTGTTTAGAATCTGAGGTAGTGATTTATGAAAAGGAAAACATTCAGTTTGCTTTGGCAATGGGAAATGTAACAAGTCGTTGAAAGGTGATACTCTGCCGTTTTCCAGAAATTTCAAAACTGTGGAATATGAATAATACATTGTTATATGTAAGTCTCCCTAAACTCTCTCTCTTTAACATCAGTTTGTTTTAAAGTTTTGACTTCAGTTCCCATTATCTTGGACTGTTTATGAAGGCCTGCAACCTTCTTCAGTATGTAATGTACACCTATATGTATAACTTATATATACATGGAATTTATAGCATTGTAATATTCAGAACAGAGTCATGTGAGCAACGACAAAGTTCTCTTAATATTTGCAAAGTAAATGTTGTAGTTTTAGAATATTTGCCTTCTATATAATACTTTGTTAAAGTGCAAGCAGTTTACTGTCCTTACTAGGAAATAGCTAAAAATATTCCTAGGAAAAGAAATGCTGCTGATGATGATGCTTTGGGACAGTGTGAGAAATTGCTATGAAATTAACACTTTTTTTTTCTATTCTCGATGAGACATTTACATCCAGCCCATCCCATGGTGGTTCATAGCCTTTGCGGATCTCTAACAAGTAACAAGGCATTTTAATTTACCTTTTCATTTTCAATATTCAGTGCTGCTGGCCAGCCTTAAAAAAAAAAAAAAAAAAAGTGACAAAAATTATGTATGAACCACGTGCTGGGAGGTCATTTTCTTCCTTATTGTAATGCTTAATTTTCCCATTTAATCAAGCCAGTTTCTCAAAGTTTTCTGTGGAAACTTGTTCCTAGTGAGGACTTAAGTTGCAGTGACTATGTCTATGTATAATATGCAGTCTGGTATCAACTTTAATGCAGTATTTTATAGTAAAGTCTTTTTACAGGACATCATTTAGTTAATGTGATAAAACATTAATACTCTGCTCTTCAAAATTTATTTTACAGATGATTTTTGTTTGGTTTGGTGGTTTTTTTAAGTTACTTTGGAGGGACAAAATCATAAAACTTGAAGGACCTATCCAAACATCACTTTCCATCGAATGGTTGGTGGTAAATGCTGCTTTGAAAATCCAATACCTTTTTTACAAGTAAAAAATAGTGCAATTGTAACAGCTGTTTTCTATTGTTTGTTGTACCTAGCACTACTTTAAGACGTCCGTGAAGCAACCCCTTGTAACAATAACACCAATGACAATCTGAAATGAAGGGGTACACCACAAAAGTACTACTAAAGTTCTTCTATGTTAATTAATGTACCTTGTAATAGACCAGTTAGAAGAGAATTTGGTCTTCCTTTCATGCCAATAGTTCTATTAAGGAGCAAAGACAGTGATGAAAATTTCAAAGGTACACTAAACCACTCTGATGAATATAAGGGCTGAGCAGTGTTTCTGTAGCTGGGATATTGAGGGAAAAATAGAATGCTAATGGGCTTGGTGTTACCATTGTTAGTCATCAGTTCAGCCCCCAGTCTGGATTGGTGTAGGTGCTTACCAAAACAAAAAAAAAAGAGTACATTGCCAAAAAATGTTGTTTCCACTGTTACTGTACAGCTACAGAAATGACTTGGGAATAGATACAGAACCAAATACACAGATCGTGTAAATGGGTCTTAATTCCTTGCAGTTCAATAAATTTGTACTAAC
>NW_009692915.1:0-65984 GCF_000703405.1 Apaloderma vittatum | reverse complement strand
TGACACCACCTTTTGTTGTTGGCTAAGGATGGCTTCTCCACGTATATCAGATGCCCTAGGCATTTAACTTAGATATTTTAACTATCCAAAGCTAGGAACCTGAGTAGGCAGATTTCTGCAGTGATTCAAAATACCTCCATGAGATACCGGTAGTTATATTATATGAAGAACAGTCTGTGGTTACGCGTTTTAGAGGTATGATCATTGACAGGGAATATTCCAGTCTCTAGCCCGGTAGATCATTAAAGCTTTTACTTATCTTTAAAGATAGTTTTGAAGTACTCATTCTGAGTCTTCCCATTGTGCATTTATTAGGTGTGAAAAGGAAGCTCATTGGAGAAGTTATATCGGTGTTCCATAGATTAACATATAACCCAATCTGGAAAGGGATTTGTATACATAATGTTAGGCTCATCAGATTTAAAAGAACTATTTGTACACTTAAAATTCAGCACTGACTTTATTATCTAGCTAAATCAGGATTAAATAAATCTCAGTTCTTACTGATTAGGTAAGTTTGGATCAGGGCCTACACTGTTGTCATCACTCAAAATTCTCGAAAAGATTTAAGAATATCGCTAAACATAGAAGTTAAATAAGGATAATTTTGTGGTGCTTTTGGTGTTATCGTTGTATGTTTTGTGAGTCGCCAGCTCATCAGAACACCCCATTACAGTTTTTCCTTTTTTTTTTTTTTTAATAAATATTGTTTCTCCTTTTGAAGTGTGATGGACATACTGGAAAAGTCTTCTTCCATGAGTTCTTCAGGAAGGAATTCCTCCTCTGAGGGCAGAGCTCTTCCTGTGCATTTACACTTCAAGGACATGTTCACAGCTACTGTGACATCTTTCCTCCACTAGCCAGCCCTTACAGAATATAAGAAAATCTACTAGGATAAAGCAAACAAGATTTTACCTTTTTGGAATTATTAGATTCTTTGCCTTGGAAAGAAAAGCCCTGTGGACTTATTATCACTTTCTATTAAATCTGATGGTTCTTAGACTGATTTCTGTAGAGTCCTATTACAGTTTCAAAGTGTCCTATTGATTTTATTTCTCTTAAGGGCTTTCACACCAAAAGATTGTTAGCAGTATAAAGTACAATAAAAGAAATTGCTAAACACTAAATATTATTATTCTCTGTGTTTACTGTTGTAAAAACTGTATGGAAAAAAAAGAAGAAAAGGCTGAGGCAATGTACTTGTCACTACCGGGATTTGTAGTTTGTCCTGTGCTAATGTATGCTGACCTCCAACCTTCTGAGACAGTAAAATCAATCATAAAAAATCCACCCACCGTTTATTATACTGAAATTGTTATGCAGGTTATATATTAAGGAAGAACGTTTCATCTACAGAGTGTACTGCATCATGTTACATATCCGTACTTTTCTGAAAGCACCGATCATATCTATGTGGATATTATATTACTCTGGCCTAATAGAACTGCACTGGCAATCCAAATTCAGTATTTTTTTTTTGCTTATAGGCTGTATTTATGGCCAAAATAGCCACAATTTTCATCACATAAGATATGAAGTGTAATCTAATCTTTCTCTTCCTGACAGAAGAATATTGTAAATCTATTCAGTCTTCAGCCATTCTTTAAAAAGACTAATGATGAAATTTTGGAAAAATAAAATAACATATTTTAAAAATAAAACCATTCGGTATTTTCTCAGTTATGAAAATACTATTGTAACAAATATTACTGCCACTCCTTTAAACTTTTTTTAGTCCCATGAGTAGTTCATACACGAGTAAGGTATTTCATTGAATATAGATTAACATAAGTTGTAGATAAAATGAAAATTATTTTTATTTTCTTTTGTAACAAAATGTTGTTGGAAAAGAGCTTCTTGAAAACTTTCTGTTATTATAGAGTATTGGTGATTGATAGTATTGATGAAACCTAAACTTTCCCAATGTCACATGCCATTGAGTCATCAATAGAACTCAAGGTGACATCAAGAAAAAAGCCTGTTTTAGGAGTTTATATTGTGATAACTGATAGACATCTAGGATTTTAAAAAGGTCCAGTGGATGTCATCCACAGATGTGACATGTGTAGTAATAATACCAAATAAACCAAAATAAGTTGTGATTTTGAAAATATTGTTCTTAGTATATAGCCAAAGTTTATGACAGTATTTCCTTGGATATCATATGAAAAAAACTCAATAAATTTTCTAAAGATTTGTGTGGCTTTGCCAGTTTTACACAGCTGAAAAATGGAATGTATAATGCAATTAGTACAATGAAATATTAGAAAAAGAACAATATAGACTTTTAACTAAAAGTGCTACATTTACTTACAAATTACAAAATTCAAACCCCTATGGCTATTAAAAGGATTATGATATACACAAGAGTTACCTTTTCAGTTCCTCAGAAAGGAAGTAGTGATAATCCGGTTGCGGACTTCAGTATCTAGGGAAAAAAGAAGAAAGCAGCATGGAGTAATAACAAAATGACCTCATTTACTCCTTGATGTAAAAAATCTCCTCCTCCTTTCAGAGGAGAATATATTTTTTGTTTCCAGGTTTCAGAAAACAGGAAAGTAAAGAGTCGGCAAAAAACTCAAATATTATGTAAAAGAAAAACTTGACAGTTTCATAAACAAAGTTCCTGATCAAAAAGTTTAATTCAGCATAGAATATTTTCTCAAAAATATTAGTGTCCTTGGATTATTAGTTTTTGAAAGCCTCATTGTGACCTGTAAGTAAGGTATAACTCAGTTCAAGAATCAGAGTTGTTATAATGATATTACTATGAATTATATTTGTTTTCGTCACCTCTCTTTTTTGGGGGGGGGGGGAAATTGAATACGCTCTATAACCAAACAGGTATAAAAATCCAGACCATGAATTAATCTCCTTTTGGGACACTTCAATGTGTGTCCTTGCAGCTTTTAAGGGCATTTCCACTATGGTTAAAGAAAGAGCACAAATCTATGCATCGACCATTTATTTTTGGTTGAATCTACCTCCTTGGTTTGTCCTCCACAACACAACAGGAAACCCAGGCAGCCCTTAGCCTACAAAGGAACTCGAATAAATAATGTTTGCTGAATTTGCTTGTTGTAAGCAGGCAATGTGTAATGAATAAACTGTACAGAAAGGGAAACCTTTAGAAATGAGGATTAAAATATGGCCTAAGGTTAATGACATATTATCCAAAGGTTCTTTTCTTTGACTAAGGCATATCTTGGCTTACATATGCTGTAGTTACTGAACTTATAATAGAAGAAAATATTTCGGTGGAGGAATTATTGCCAATATTTAAATTTAGAGAGAATATGAAGTATAACATGCAATTTAAAACTCATTAAAATTATCTTACTAGTTATTTCTTTTACAAAAGGATTTGGATTGGATTAATTATATCATGACCAAATGTAGAGAGGCCAATGCAATGTTTTGCTGATATTGTCCTTTATAGTTATATTGTAACTCTTGACTTCTGCTCCTCTGTATTCACCCTTTCTTCAAGTTTTTACTTTGAATCATTGTCTTAGTTTGCGTATGCAAAAATATCTGTAAGACTAGACTCATGATTTCTACATTCCTTTATAGGAAGGAGTTCTGAGAAAGGCAACACATTTTTATTTATTGAGGTATTATTCATGACAAGAATACTTCTTCCCTTCTAAAGACACTCATGGCTTGATGCATTTTGGCCCACGACTTGCATCCAAGACCCTTCTTGTGCATTGGGGTGATACGGGGAACTCTATGAGTATCAAAATGACTTTGCATCCCTGTTAATGGGTTTGATCATATAGCCTTGTTAAACGAGAAAGAAAAAAGAGAAGAAAAAGTGTGCAGTCTTGTGTTGCTGTAAATGCTGAGGTTTTTTGGCGTAAGGAATACAAGTATAGCTTGAGCTTGATGGCCAGCACAGATTTCTGGAGAAGCTGGGGCCAAGGGTGAAGTCAGCCTGGTTTGTCTGCCTGCTCTTGATGTGGCAACTTAGAGTTGAACAGCTTAAAATCTTGAACGTGCCAAAATCTTTTTGTTTTGTTACCCATCTTGTTATTCAATAAGTATCCAAATCTTAAACCTAAGAATAAAACAGGTTAAAAAGAGTGGGGAAAAAATGAGCTATACGTCTGCTTTCACATGCAACTCAACCAATACAGATGAGTCACAGTGGAAGCCTTGTAATTTACTGCTAAGAAATAAATTATTACCTTAGCCTTCACTAGAAATGGGGGGAAAAAAAAGTTAGATAAAAGTGCTTGAGAAAAATAATGCCTCCTACATTTTTGCTACATAATAATAGACATAGCTCTCTTAGGTGAGTCATGTTACGGTCAGTCATGGTGGGAACTGAAGAAGCAGCAGCAATTCAGTATCAAATTTAAAATAAAACAACTCCAATTATTCTAAATAAATATGTTTTCCCCCCATTTGGGAATATTTTCACGTATTCCTTTAAAAGTAAGTCTTTTACAAGAGAGTCAAACTGCTTGAATAAGTAATAGGTCATAATAAAATGTCATTAATGTTATATTCAAAATCTGAACAGGGAAGAGAAAATAACACTGTCATTATTCAGACTTAAGTTTAGAAAAACAGGATTTAGGAAAGTGAAATAATCTAAGTTTAAATAAAAAAGTGAAATCATCTAAGTGGAAATGTGTGGTTTGTTCAGACACCCATGCAAAAATTTAAATATTAATGAATTGCTTAATTGCTCTAAAAATAATATTTTTATATCACTATGTTATGATATCACAGGGATAGTTTTCTTTGCTGCCATTTTAAAGCTTTGCAAATAATGTTTTTGGAACATTTTTACCATGACGGACAAAGTCTTTTGTTCAGGGATTTAATTCTCCTTTTTCAGTTTCTCCTTTCCTCAGTTTGATTTCTCTCCCTCCTCCTTTTGTATAACTATTAAAAAAAAATGGAAGAACCAATATCTCAAATTTCTGACTTTTTAAAGGCTGTATATTTCAGTTTTCTGTTAAATTTCAAAGTCAATGAATCTTTTAATTAATTAATCTTTTTGGAATTCCAGTTTCCTCTGCAAAGCATGTATCATTTTGCCAGCTCAAATCACAATACATTTAGTAAACGTGCACCTGCATCACCAATCTCAAGCTCTCAAAACTGGGAGATGCCATTTACGGGAACAGTTATTCTGAAGTTCTTATTTACTGCTTTGTTTTTCCAAGTGGATGGACTTTTAGACCATGGGGCTAATTTCATCCAGTTTCAAGAGAGGTGTTGAGCCTCGAGGGTAATAACTGCTTCCCACAGGTTCTGTGAAATAAGCGGGTGGATAAGCAAGAAAGACAAAGCGAAACACCTGATTAGGCATCGTCTCCATGTTTCAGTTACAATTTTTCCCCACCTGCATTCCCTGGTGGCTTGCAGTGATTTGTGCCTGGGGGTAAGGCAGCCCGATGTCTCTCCCCTTGCAGACTCAGGCATGAGAAGAGGTGCACCACTGATGCAGTTCAGTTCAAAAGCCAATGCCTTGCAAGACACAACTTGAACTTCTTGCGTTACCAGAGGCAGAGGAAGCTTTGGGAGCTCCCTGTCATACAGGGGCTTTGTGGTATAGACGGAAGGACAGAGAGAAAGGGTTTCACTAGCTCTGACAGCAACCAACGTATGCAGGGAAAAAAAAAATCCTTTTTTCTTTTCTTTTAAACTTTGTTAGATTTGTCTGGCTGTATTTCAGTGGAGGAGGGGCGGCTGTAGGGGTGGCTTCTGCAAGAAGCTGCTAGAATTTTCCCCTAAGTCTGACGGAGCCAATGCCAGCTGGCTCCAAAGAGAAACCCACCGCTGGCCAAGGCTGAGCCTATCGGTGATGATCGGAGAGGAACGCCTCTACGAAAACATATTTAGGAAACAGGGAGAAAAGGACTACACCACACAACAGCTGGCAGAGAGACAGAGGAGTGAGAATACATGAAGACACCAAGGTCAGTGAAGAAGGTGGGGGGAGAGGATGTGCTCCAGGTGTTAAAGCAGAAAGTCCCCTGGGTCGTGGTGAAGACCGTGGTGAGGCAGGCTGTCCTCCTGCAGCCCATTGGTGTGATCGGGTGTGGATGTCCAACAGCTGGCAGAGAGACAGAGGAGTGAGAATACATGAAGACACCAAGGTCAGTGAAGAAGGTGGGGGGAGAGGATGTGCTCCAGGTGTTAAAGCAGAAAGTCCCCTGGGTCGTGGTGAAGACCGTGGTGAGGCAGGCTGTCCTCCTGCAGCCCATGGGTGTGATCGGGTGTGGATGTCCACCTGCAGCCCATGGAGGAGCTCATGCTGGAGCAGTTGGATGCCTTAAGGGGGCTGTGGCCCTCTGGCAGCCCACGCTGGAGCAGGTTGGCTGGCAGGATTTTGTGACACCATGGGGGACTAGCACTGGAGCAGTTTCCCCCTGAAGGACTGCACCCCATGGAGAGACTCACACGGGGGCGGTTTGTGACGAACTGTCTCTCATAAGAGGACTCACATGGGAGAAAGGTGTGTGAAGATCATCTTCCGTGAGAGGGAACCCACAATGGCCCAGAGGAAAAGTAAGAAGTCCTCTCCCGGAGGAAGGAGCAGCAGTGGAAATGACATTGGATGAATAGACCACAGCCCCCATTCCCTGTCCCCCTGTGCTGCTTGGGGGAGGAGGTGGATAAATTGGCATGGATGTTAAGTCTGGGGAGAAGGTGGTATTTTTTTTAATATCTCTGTTTATTTCCCACTACTCTTCTCTGATTTGTTCTTTGATAAATTTAACTAATTTCCCCAAAATCGAGTCTGTTTTGCCCGGGATGGTAGATGCAGATGATCTCCTTGTCCTTATCTCAAACCATGGGCCCTTCGTTATATTTTCTTCCCCTGTCTAGCAGAGAAGGGGGGATGATAGAATGGCTGTGTGGGCACCTGGTCATTGGCTAGCGTTGAACCACCACATTAAGATAGCTGGAGTCATCACTTACCAGTTTTTTATTGCTAAAGGTGACAAGAAAAAATGAAGGAAAAAAAAAAAGACACTGACTTCAGTGATGGAAAAATTAGGCCCTATATCTTAATTTTCACAGTCTTGCTCTATATGACTGAAGGTAATCCAATCAGGTGCAGACAACCCATGCCAACACTGAAACCTCTTGAGGATCGAGTCTCCTGAGCATAATTAAAATTTTGCATGACTAAGGAAAGGGTATTGGACTGTGACACTGAAAAAGTTTAGAAGTGTTTAAAGAAGGTGCCAAAATGTATATTGCAGGCTTAAACAATCTTGTAACATTGTCAGGTACATGCAGTTGAACAACAAAATGTATAAAATCTTGAAAATATCTTCTTTTGTAATTTTATGCAGGTATATTGGAAAAGCAATATAGGTGCTGTCCTCTAATATTAAGAACATTGACAACTGCAGGGCAACTTATACATGATACAAAAACTTGTGTAAAAACTGAGTTCAATTATTATTCATCACATTGACCAAGCAGTAAAAAAAAAAAGCTAAGCAAACTATATTGAACACCTGTCTCAAAAATGTTTAAATCAATAGTAAAAGCAAACTTTATTTGACTTGTAGTCACAGTCTAATTCCATTCCCAAATTTTCCACAGGCTAAGTAATTACAATTAACCAGTGATTAATGCTTTAACTAATAAGAATTTTGTTGAGGAACTGAATATACCATACTTTCAAAAAATCATTAGGAAAAGCAGGTTAAAGGGGTATTTCACAGGCATAGCTACGGACAGATCTATAGCAGAAAATGGATTAGTATTTCATCATCTCTGAAATTTGTCTTACATTTGATTTATGACTTTATAGTTTACAGTTTTAGTTTATTAGGTTTTTTATACTCATAGACAAAACTATTTTCTCATTTTCTGGAAGTAAAAACATGGGCAATTCTGTCTTGAGTTCACTGGAAAAGAAAATTTCTTTTCCTTCAGAAGTATTTTCTCTATTAATTAATGTCTGTTTTTTGCTTATGCAATTTCATTTCACTCTGTACAGTATTTATTATATACAGCTACATTTTATTTAGGTTTTTTTTACTAAAAGTGATCTCATGAAACATTTGCAGCACCTTAATAACACAGTATTGTCTTTCAAAATGAGGCTCAAACTCTTGTGTTTGATTTAGGTTTAAGCAGAATATAGAAATTTTAGTATTTTTTTTTACATCACGATCACCCAATTTGTTATGGTATAATGAAATCAGAAAAAGTAACTTAAAATAAGAGATGGAGACATTCCAGTGCATTTGACTTTATAAAAATCATTGGGGTTTAATTCTTTTCTCTCGTTTTTATTGGTATAATTTTGTCAGAATCAAGGCATTATGATAGAATTTACGAATTTTCAGAATAGTTTTCAAGAGAAAAACATCCGCATTAGAAATCTCAACTGAATCTACCACTTTCGTATAACGTATCTCCTGTAGCATCTGGCTTTACTGTCTTCCAGATACAGAAACCACTCCTGGATGTTAAATCAATGCCCAGGTTGGTAGCTTACCTCATCTGCCAGACACTTGTGATTCTCGTGGTACTTGCCAAAAGTTTTTATTCATCCTAGAATGATTCACACTGGCAGGAAACACATTATCTACAATACTCAGCACATCTGCCATTCAGAAAAAAACACCCTATATTGGGTAACTTCCTTAGCCATTGTCTCTCTTTCAGGTTTTGGACTTTCATATTTAATTTTTGAAGGAATCAAGACATGACAAAAGTCCAGCAAGTGAGTGAGGGACTTATTCTGCTATCTGTAACTTGTTGAATTAGGATTTTAGATCTGTGGCCATGCTTTGTTTGAATATTATTAACTCCATAATTGTTATACACTTACATTCCAGCTCCTCGTCGATGGCCCCTGGTCTTCCTGTCCTCCTTCCTGTCTGTTCTCCCATCCAGCCTGGATTTCCTCTGCCAGATCTGGGCTTGCAGGTGACCTAAAGGATCGATTACATATGAACAGACTCAGACACACGTGTGGACAAAGCAATAAATGTGAGATATTTTGATACTGGTGACTGAGGTCAACCTGCAATAAGTCCCTAGGAAATTTCCTAGAGAACTTCAAGGACTTAACATGACTTTGTCCACTCCACCATCTCCAGGGAATCCTCAAGATAATGTTTGGGTTTTTTTGAAACTGGGGGTTCATCAGCCACATGTAATTGAGCTAAAAGGAAAAAGTGCATAGATTAGGTGGTCTGGCCTTTGTTGCACATGAGATCTTGCGGATGGTACATTGTACATTCATACATATGTTTATGCGGTAACAAAATAAGAGCTATTTCCAGTAGCGTGGAAAGTTTTCCCTGTCCAAATACCAAATCTGTTGGGATTTCTTTTCCTTATTTTAGAGTCTATTACTACTTCTGAAACAGTTAATAGATTTTACCTTTTAGGTTCAGTAGTTTTTTTAATATGAACAATATTTTTTAATATTTTTTAAAATTCTGTTAATACTTTGAAAGTTTAATCAGTGTTCTAACGAGTTTCCAGGTTGCTGATTCCTCTGTTGCAGGGTAACTTGCACTGGAGAACTTAAAAGGCATCTCTAATTTCTGTTACTGTCAAAGACTGGATAGGTCCAACATTTTACTTTGAAATTATGTGCTTCTTATGAACTGCTTATTAGGCAATTATATGTGCTGTTTAAGCTAGAGCTAGCTAGAAATTGAAATAAAGTTATTTTTAAAAGACTTAGTGGTAGTTCTTGTTGAAAGGCAGTTATGACTGTGCAGCTGTCAGATAGGGTTTAGAATAATGAAACACACAGGTAATCAGCGTGAACTGGCAGGAACATTTTTTCCATGATTTCATTCCAAGGGGACCTGATTAGAAAAAATATTGTGCTTATTACTTTTGAATAAGCATTTTAAGTAGGCTTGGCTAGAAAGAGAATTACTTATGGCATTACTATTTCAGGCATCTATAACTGTAAAATATAAGTAAAAAGAGGAAAATCACTATCTCAAGGATTATCATCTTAGCAGGCCAGCTAGCCAAATGTTTTTACTGCTTACAACTTAAATATGCTGCTTTCAAGTTGTAAAAAATATTCTAGCTGTGACAAGTCCCAACATTTGTGAAACAAGAATTATAGGAATTAAACACAGGGATTAGGCATGAGGTTGTGGTTTCCATCCTGTCCATACAAGTTGGTGCTTTCTTGTGTATCCTAAAATGTTCAGTCTCTTTGGTCATTGCTAACTTAAAAGGCTCCCTTCAATTAAATGGGCCTCAAAACACTCCACAACCTACTTTGTCCGATGAACTTGACTTCTCTGATGTGTTAGGAAGTTCTTGTTAACTTTGAGAACACATAAAATAGATTAATGTAAAATAAAATTAAATAACGGCAAAGATATCTGAGTTTGTAATAGCATGAAAGCACACAGTAGAGAAGATGGAGTTATACGTCTCTGCTATCTTTTGTTTCTCTTACCACTTGAGTTGCACTAGAGCTCAGAAATCCTACAAGAACTCTACAATATAAAGAGAGGGTGAGAAATGAATTAACACCAAAACATACAACCATTTCAGCCAGGAACAGCAGAACATCGTTAGCAGAATGGAAGGAATAGCTGGAATCTCTTGATTCAGCATCCATTACCTTGAGGAGTGTGTCAGGGCCCCTTGGTCATGAATATTACAATCCAGGCGTGATTCAATTTGTGCTGCTGCAGGAATGCAGAGCTATTTCTCTTTTGATACTGAATGCTTTAGAAATTACTTTTACTGTTTTTCGTGTGTGTGAAAATGAAGTGAAAAGGTAAACGAAACAGAAATACCACAGCTAACTCTTAAGCCAATGATTAAGGTTGTCTCAAAGACAAAATTTCTATAAAATGCAGTTTAGACTCCATATCGCCCATTTTGTCTTACCGAAACCTGATGAAGTTTTTGCAAGTAGCTACCAGATACTGCATTAGCACCAGTCCATAGGCAAATATAATTTGCACTGATCTAACTAAGAATAAAGTCTGATCATTCCCTTTTGACTTTTCAAAAGAAAAAAGCATGATGTAAGGAGTCTCCAGAGCTCCCACAGATTCTCTTGAAGGAGCAAAGAAGTCGATGACACATTCAGAAACATAAAGCTGAAGTACAAAGCCCTACCCTTTTTTTTTAAATCTATGGCTGTAACTCAACAATACTTTTAAAACTGAAATTATAATTATAAACTAAAAAACAGCTCACAAAGCAAAAAAAAAAAAAAGGCTGTTCCACATTAGCTAGCTACCTGGAGTTATGAAAAGAAGTGCCATCATTCATTTTAAGATATAATGAGATGCCAAGGTTGAAGGCATAATGAGATGCCGAAGTTGAAGAATATTTATTTGGTAGTCGTCCCCTATATGCTTCCCTGTTAGTTTAAGCTGAATAAATTCAACAGACCAACATTAGCAGCGAGCCAACAGAGCTCCACTTGCCTGGAGCATCATATGGGTAATGGATTATAAAATGCATCTCAATAGGTAAATCTGTTGCCATTCCACATTTTCTCTGAATAACTTAGTAATGCTGTTGGCAAACCAAAGCTGGTATTAATGTGTATAAAAAAAATAGCATTTAAAAATGCTGGACCAGACCACTGGGGAGGGAAGAACTGTATAGGTGATCTCCACTCAATGCAGGTGACATGCTTTACCCAGTGGACTATGTATAAGAATATTTTCCAACCCCAGCTCCCCGACACACCAACCAACGAGCTGTGCAAATGGGCAAAACAAAACCAAACACAAGAAGAAAACAACTTGAGGCAGCTGGACGCAGGCAGAACTATGTGAAGATAAAACTCTGTAAAACAGTAACTGCGCCCTTGGCCAGGAACAGTCAGATTAGTTTAAACCGAGTGCTGGATTTTTAACTGGGAAGCACGCTTCGGAAAGCGAGGAGGGCTGCTGACATCTAGTGTTTTCTGCTTAAAAAAATCTTCTGCTTGTACTCTTAAGGAGCAGAAATGTCTGTACGTGATTACAGCCCCCAGGTTGCTCAGTGAGCAGGAGGTACAAGGCTCCATAAAACCAGTTAGTGAGGGGGTTGGAGAGGATGCAAGTCTGAACCTCTCCGTCTCTGGTGCCTGGCCATGTTACCTGTGTTACAGCTGATTTAACCATCCCTTTGCACACCCGGGCAAAGACGACTGCAGAGGGAGCTGCGTTTAAACATTTGCTTTCTCCCTCCCTCTTTCCCCCCACTTTTAGTGTTATTTTCTTGACCCGAGAAGCAATTTCTAAAATCTAGACCATCAATCAATGCAAGCAAAAGCCAGGAAAAGACACTAGGAAAAGTTTTTCCCTTCTGCCTCACTTCCTAAGCCTGGCAACAGTCAAATTTTACCATATTTGCTTCGCACAGAAAACAAAAAAGACGCTGGAAAAGAATGCTTTCACGGATATCGTAGATGCTGTAAGAGCACATAAATATTGTATGTCCTCACTGTGATTGTCACTATGCTTCCTTTTAACCAAACATAATTCTTCTATAATAGTTTCATTGGAGAATATGTTTTGCCTCCCTACGCAAGTTGATTCTCTTTACTCTGTCTATTTACAGTTTGTGCACGCTGTCTGATTATGTTAGGACTGTCATTCTGTGCTGTCATTATTATCTGGATTGTTTTGTTAGCTCTGTGGCTGTTAGACTCATTATTTTCAGCCTGCTAAATGTCCTGACCTAGATTTGATTGCCTACCAGGTGACTCATTATTTAAATTAACTGGTAGATCTACATCAGGCATTACAATCTAATTCCTTGAATTAGATTGCCTGCTGATTCTTCCTCTCCAGATGATTGATAGTTTGAATGATTGTCATTTATGAAAAAAAAACCACAAACAAACCAGGGTTTTATATATGAATCAGTATTTATCTGTTCCGTTTCTACTCTCAGCCTCAAATTTGTTCTTGAGGTCTCAAACCCATGCAAGGATGTAAACTGTAATGATTTTACAGTAGAAAATATTGAGAATTTAATATTTTGTCTGTGATAACCTTTACTTAAGTATTCTAGAAAGATATTGTCTGGCTACAGTTAAGGCAGTCTTTACCTATACAGCAGGTACTTTGACACATCAGATGTAGGGAGACCTTTGTGTTAAATGCAACAGGAGATAGTAACTTCCCTGAATATCTCATGCAATCTAAAGGTTACATTGAGAATGTCTTTTTTGCAGTGATGGATGGCTGCCTGCATGAGCTGTGTCATTATTTTGTACGGGACAACTAGTGCGAGTACTATTCATCAATGAGGATAACTGGTTTGCAATCTGTCTCTCAAAGATAAGACACGAAAAGGACACAGACCTCAGAAATGACTCCCAATCTGTTACCTTAACCACAAGACCATTCCAACGAGGATATCAGCTTTTCTTAATGTGTTTGTCTAGAGAAGACACTTTGCATAAAGAAATCAACTATTTAAAAAACGTTGTAATCATTATCCTCTATAAAATGATTTTTAAATGCACTGTTCTTGTACCACAATAATTAATTCGTTTTCAGCTGACGGTCGTTTTCGACTCTACAAGGTCAACTGTTAAATTGCTGCAGTCACATTAAGTTCTAAGCCTGTTAGGATAGGAGTTTCTTTCCTGAAGTTTCTGCTCTTACATTGGAAGGGGTGAGATCTCTGTTACTCTACCTCTTCTTTTTCCCTAGAGTGTTTATTCTCTTGTTTTTTGTTTGACAGTTCTGCCTGAGGTTAGAAGAGTTCATCTTGTTTACAGCTTTTCTGGATCAAAATAATGTGTGTGTGTATCCATGTACTGAAGATGTAAAGGTTTGTGTTTCGGAGATAGGTTGCTAACCCTCTCACTGAGGAAGTTCTGTCTCTGTACTTGGTCTGGGAAGAGGAGTAATGGTACTTTTATTTTTGTGGTTGAATGCGTAAACCAGAGCTACCAGAAACCCTCAGCACTGCACACACAGCAACTTCTGTTACTCAAAATGAGGATAGGTGGGGAGCAGGCAAGCAGGCTGAATAGTCTTGGCTCAGTGCTTGTGCAATCACGGGCCTAACTGTAATCAAATAAGTAATCCAGGCTGCAATCCGTAAAACATATAAGTGTGTAATTAACATTAAACAAGTGCCTAGTTCTATTAGGTTTAATAGAAGATAAGTGTGAGCTAATGTTAGGCATATATTTTATCGAATCAGGACCTACCTAATTTCAGAGTAGCAGCCTTAAAACTCTTCTAGAGTATGAAAGGGTTTTGCCTAGGTGTAGACTCTAGCAGATAGCAAAATTCAGAGTGTATAAGAAATGTATTGTATATTGTGTAAATGTAGACAAAAGATATTAAAAAAATCAAGAAAAATGATGCATTCAAGCTAAATTATCCCCCACCCCCCAGGGAGCATGCATCAGTGCATAAGGCACCCCATAGCTTATTTTGCCCTATTTGAAGTGTGAGAGAGAGTTAAGAAGTTGTTTCTACCTGTTAAAACATGAGTAATACTTGTGTGAATGTCTGCTCTGTGTGAAAGGAGCTGCTCATAACAGCAAGCCACAGAAGCAGATAAACAGACCATGTCCACCGATGCTCAGACAATCTGATTCAAAAGCCAGAGAGCCTGTGTACTTCAGCTTTTCCATTCCATTTTCAGAATTCCCTGTTAGTGAAAAATGATACGGGTATTATACCAGATAGAAATTACAGGGGGAAAAAACATGGGGAAAATAGAGTCGGAGAGAGGATGGCAACTTACTATCAGCACAGTTGATAATACAGGAATATGTGTTAGCTACTGATTGGAAAAGACATAAACTATCAAACTGTTCTGCGCAGCCAGGGTAAAGACTGCAGAATTAAACATTAATGCTAAGCCGCTTAAGATGAATGCTGTGACTCCAGACTGTGTACATTACAAAGGTTGACAGAAGACTAATTTCTAAAGGAGAAAAATGTTTTAAAAATTAAGCACAGCCATCAATAAATCAGCTAAGCTTAAAATAAAAATAAGAGTTTGGATATATTCTGACATTTGAATATAATATAGCGGTGAGAATAGAGATTTTACAGAGCTGTGTTCTAAAGTAGTCAACTATTTCCTACACTTAATGTCTTTATGCTGGAGATTGTGTTTGAAGAATTGTATCCAATCGTATAGTTCATGGATTTGTATCAAACTTCATATGGTACTAACACTACAATAATGATTTCTCTTGGAATATATATATAGCAGTGCAGATCTTCAGAGTGCTTTACTAGCATTATTTAATGACATGCACAATAGCCCTTTGAGGTAAGTATTGTAGAGATGGAAAAGCTGAGACATGGCAAGATATTTCTTAAAGCTATTTTGTGAATAAGCAGAAGGGTGAGAATTAGAATTTAAGAGGACTTAGTTCCTCAAAATGACTAGGGATTGTCTCCATGCAAAGGTTCTCAAAAGTGATTAAATTATTAAAATGCTTTCATTCAAAATGTGAATAACACATATGGGCTCTAGCCCACTCAGATTTCTTTGGCCTAAACTGTTGAGGGCTAGATCCTCAAAGAGGCTTTGTAATCTGGCCCCTTTTAGCGAAGTGCTTACATCAATAAGACTACACACGTACAAAGTTTAAGTACATGCATTAATGCCTCCGTGGATTAAAGCCACATGGTTCAGCACCTTAAAAGGGTGAGCTGTAAATTCACGTTTTAATGTCATATACTACTTAAGACAATTTTTAATAGCAAAGGCATTGTTTTTGATGCACGTCCTCCAGCACAAAAATTAAGATCTCGCTGGTCCAATCCTTTTGCTAATGTTCAGCAGTTCAGCACTGCCAACCTTGCTCTGAGTCAGGCTGCTAGCTAGGAAATGCGTAGGTATTTGGGGGCATCATGCAAACAAAAGGCACCTTACAGCCCTTCTCCAGCTGTGCCTAACTGTCCCTGGGGGCTGGGGAAGTTCTTGAAGGCTCCTGTTGTTGGGGAATTACACCCAAATTGATGCAACTTGAATCCTTAATGTGAACGTTCTGTTCACAGAGAACATTCTGTTTACAGAGAACAACAAAGAAAGAGAAAGGCAGGGTAATTAGTTTTCAGATACCACACAATTTTTCTTTATCTCATTTATGGCTCCAGGTCACACTTCACTGTAGTAATGAAAACTATATATGTATTTATTTTTTGAAAACATTGTCATCAACTTATTTGCTTTCCTAAGTAAAATGTTTTTGTTGCTATCTTAACAGTTAGCCCACCAATGCCTATCAGCATTCTCAAGCATTTATCAACGCGATATCTGAGCAAGCTTATGGATTCTAAGAGACAATGAGAACTGCCTCGAAGGCAGTCAGTTCTGTGCCTTCAGTTTTAATTGCAACAAGCAGACATTGTTTGCGATGTTTGGGTTTAATTACGTTTTTAATCATTAACTAGTGCCTTAGATTATGATTTGTTTTCTTTCTGGAAATGAAACAGTGAACAAATGTGCCTTTCTATCTGACTTGCAACTTAAGGAATCATGTTCTTATCTCCTCTTTTGGTTAGGCTTTTTTTCAGAGCTCATATCTTGCCTTTGAGAAGACTGTACTTAAAAGTTACAATACTCCTAGGCTCCCAGTGTAAGATGTCTCAAGTGCAACAGACCTGGCATACAAGATGACAGTAGCTGTCTTGAGCTCTCTGTGGAGGTAAAACTAAGATAACATAGAGTCATTCTGCTTTTCAATCAGAGATGAAAAATGTGATTCAACAGTACATGAATTTGAACACTTCAGGGATGATTTTGTTCACTGACTCATCTAGAGAATGATCAGCGGTGTTGGAATTTGCAAATTTCTTGTTTAATATGCAGCAACTTTAATATAATACTCAGTAAACTAGTCTAATTTATAGTTGTTAGCACAGCTCCTTTTGTGAATAGATCCTGAGTTCAATGGGCTCCTCAAGCACTCATGTAGATGGTATTTACAGTGATCTTTACAGTAATCACTAATATTTGGTTTTGAAAAACAACGAAATCTCTCTTTTGATCAGGGATTTGTGCTGTTCTAGGAAGTTGTGTTTCCATGTTAAATGCAAAGTGTTTGCATTTGACTGATGAGCAACATTATTTTTTGCAGTTTTGTGGTAAATTCTTTGTAGATTAAGTAAGTTTCAAGTCAAAGTGAAAAATCAAAATGAAAAGTTGAAGTGAAACAAAACAAGAATATTCAATTGGAGACCACCAAACAGTATTACTTCTGTATTCCAAAATAAATTGATAACATTATTCCAATATATTCTTCTTCTATTCATATTTCAGTAATGCCCTAAATTTGCCATATCGAGAACGTTTGTTCTTTTACAGACCTCTGTATGAGCCTGATGGGGCCCTGTGCATTTTGCCTGTCACAGTTTGGAGGAAAATGATTAGCAGTAATATTCTGAAGGTGGAAACTCCTCTCCTGGGACCTTCACCTGGCACACGTGACCTGCCAGATGGCCATGTGTCCAGATGATCGCTGTGCTGTTCTTGGACACGATCAGGATTTCAGAACATCAGTTGCCCAGTACAAAGAGCTCTCCCATGTCTTTTCCAGTGCAGGAATGTAAGAAGACAAAGTGACCGGCAGCTCTTACAGCAAGAGACGTTTCCTCTCCATTACACACATTTATAGCAAGCTCTGGACCATGTCTGCTTGAGAAGCTGAGGCTCTCTTGAATGATTCTCTGGGATGTTCCCAGGTGCAGTCCCTGATTAGATTAAGTTAGTTATAGTGGTACCTGCCTCTAGATACACATAAATTAAAGAAAATATTTCCACTTTTCCATGCCCTAGTTGTGTCCTGCAAATGACAGGACAAGGTTTGGACACTCAGCAGGTTTCCTCTCCCTAACCTAGTTTCCATGAAGGGAAATCTGCACGCACAGTTTGGAACAGAGTAAAAGGATATCTTGTTCTGTAGTTTAAATGACGAAGAAAGGCTGATCCTTGCGTACGCCAGGGCACAGTGACACTATCAGCTTGGTAGCAACTTTTCATTAGTTCTGGATATCCATGAGGCAATGCTAAAGCTGTCACTGCTCTATAAAGGGGTGACATCTGCAGTGACCATCCTCTGAAAGAAGCACAGTTCACTACATCCTAGGTCAGATCCATTTTTAGAGGCTTGTGCTACATTGGCATGTTAAGGATACAACAAAAACTAGAGGTAGGCATTTATCTTCTTGCCTGTATCTGGCCAGTTTCTAGTATCTTAATCTTCTCAGGAATGATGGGTACAATGCTAGACTTGAATACAGCAAATGAGATGCTTTCCCAGTATGTAGTATTCCCTATAAAAGTCTCAGCCATCACAAAGCAGAAGCAGTTTTATAATACATGCAGAATACAGAGAGATTTATGAAGAGGGCGGGCAGGAATATTTCAAAGAAATTTTCAACATTTTCTCTTATGTATTTCTTTTCAGGTCTAAATCTTTCTGTAGGATCCGCATCCGGCAGTGTAATTAGCCAAAGTCTGCAGCAGTAGCCACTTAAGCTACCAGGTTTCAGAAGGACTGAATATTTCTGAGCCGCCTCAATCCATTTTTGCAAATGTGCAAAAATGGGATTACTGGGAGGCTTTGTATGAGTTGCTTTAGCTGTAATTCCCGAAGAGTTTTTAGAGCTACTAATCTAAGAGCTTGTCTCTGGAGGCTGATGACTCTTAAATCTATCTCACAGATTTAAATACCTCGCCCTTAATATCCAGAGTTGGGGTTAGAAATGCCACTTACCCTTTCCATCCCCTCTCTGCTCTCTGAAAAGGATGATAAAATTACTGGGAGAGACAGATAAAGATAAACAGAAGGGTTAGGAAGAAGGAGAGAAGCATTTTTCCTTGCTCAGCCCAGCTTGCACTCTAACAGGTATTTACAGTCTCTGGCTCGTGGTGCTTGTACTCAACTGTGTCAATCTGCTTCTATCCACAGGCTGACTGTAGCTAGGAGCAAGATAATTTATCTTTCTTGCTCTTACCCTTGTCTGTGTCCCCACACATTAAGGATGTTTCTCAGGCAGCACAAATATGTGTGAAATCTCTTGATTGCCTTTGCCCCTTGTGAAAAGGCATCGCGTGCTCTGTCCTTGACCAGCTATTGTTATGCCTTTATAGCTGGCTGATGAATTCTCAGAGCACAAGCAGAAATTCTGATGGACTGAGAAAAAAAACAATTTAAAAATATCTATATGCTCTGTAGTGGAAGGGCATAGCTCTTGGCGACATTGCCTGCAAGAGAGCTGCTCTGTGCACTGGGTTTTCATATTCATGGGCTACCTTCTCAGAAACTAGTCCCTGGTGATTTTGGACTCTATGCATCACTCCTCTTGTCTCTGCAGATTAGTGTTTTGGGTGAGTAGGGAAGATGCTGCTCCTCATAAAGGCCGCTGCTCCCAAAAGGTTCAGCTGCATCACTGGCACCATTACCCTTGCACAAGCTATTCCCAATTCTCAAAACATAATGACTCACAGCAATTTCTTTCTTGTCATCTTCAAGGATAAAAATCTGTAGGGTTGTTTGTTCGTTTGTTTGCTTTAATGTGTAGAATTTCCACAAGCATTTTTCACAGTAGCTGAATATTTCTTGGGAAAAGAATTAAGACTAAGTGGAAGCTGGAGGGAGGCACAAATTATTTTCAAGTGGTCATGTTCCCCATTGTCTATTTAATTCCCGACACAAATGGAAGCTTCCACAGATATTTATCAAGTTAAAGGGAGGCTTTGGTGCTGGTAGAATGCTCACAGAGCAGAACTGTGCAGGTTGCAATTTTATATTCGACATCTCTCAAGTGATAAAATACAACATCTTCAATTTTGGAGAACAGTACCAGTAATAAAATATCTAGAGATTACAGAGGAATAATCTGTAAATGGAAGCATGACCGTAAGTCACCTTTGAGAGAGCAATACATCATTCTGGCATTGCATCAAAATATTTAGTTGTGAGATTAGTGGGATAATTTGCAAAATGGAGACTCTTCTTCTTCTGGTCCATATACATAACTAGTCAAATTGGCAAAAAAATGTCAGGTTTCTGAGTCATCAAAAAATGTACTGAAAATCAACTTCAATCTATGATTCTTTCAGCTCCTCAAAGCAGTTATTTAAGCCAAAATAGTTTGAGCATAACCAGAGATAAGAGATAGAAAGCCTTTTGTTTTTTCTACATAGATGTCAGTGGAATAATGTAATTTTATATCAGGGGAACATCTGCCTATCAGTGATTAGAGATTCAAAATCCAAGGTTTGACTAAATTAATCATTTTTATTTGGGGAAAAAGGTCTGTGAAGTGTCACATAGCACAGACATTAGTATGCATTATGTCTTCGAAATCCTCACTTCTTTCTTTTCCAAATGTATTGGGAAGAGCATCATAGATTTAGTCCTAACACTGTCTTCAAGAGAGTTGTGAGCGAATTTGTATTTTACAACTATAGTCAATGGAGGCTTACAAAGATATGTAGAAATATTGGGAAATAGCAAAGAAATACTTTTGGAAATTGATAAAACTTACAGGAAAATGTATGTGCATAAATTCACCTTGTATTTAAAATGCTTTATGCAAATAATAAAGTTTTAATTAGGAGACAGTCTTGTGAGTTCTGTGCAACTCTTTTGAACTTTGAATTTTTTTTCTTCCAGCACAGGAGTTTCTTCAGTAGGTTTATACTGAGAGCAGTTGCTGGCAATATACACTGCATATGTTCCCAGCAAAGCCTTTTTGCAAATGTACAGTCTTAATCCAAATTAAATGTGAAAACAGAGTAATTGATTCCAAAGCAAAAGCAGAGGAAACAGGAATATTTGAAGTCCTGATTTTAGTCGAGTAGGGAGATAATCAGATATATGGTTTCTGAAGCCAAAGAAAAAAACTAGGCTAAGAAGATGCTAATATGGGCATTTAGCGACACAGCAAAGAGATACCTAAGAGGTGGGTTAAAGTCAAAGAGAAGTTGTCAAAGAATTTGAGTCAGCTCTGGGATCACTGTATTAGGGAAATCAAGACTTACAACATGAAGGAAGTCCATGAAGTCTTGTTTTTGACTTTATCTGATGCCATGACTTTACACGGACACAGATATGCACCCACCAGATTGAATGTTTTCCTTCAAATCAGTGAGAAGCTGGTATAAGCTTTGGGTTGACTGTGACACATTGCTGTACCTGTTCATTACAGCTAGGGAGATAACTATTGCCTTTTGATACCACTGAGACTTTATCTGGAGGTTGCTCACATGCAACAAGTTGCGGCAAAAGCAGACCTATAATACTGGGTGGGTTTGAATACATCTGGAAGGCCATCTTCTCTATCTGTCTGCATCCATGTGCCTGATGTGGGCGTTCCAGCAACCCCATTAGTCAGATTATCATGTGGATTCTCTCATTTCCCTGTAGGAAAATGAGTAAAACCCTTGATGTGCCTTATTTACTGGTCTAGAGGAAGTCAAAACTGTTGAACAAGCAGGAATATCCTGATGTACGATCAGGTTTTTTTGTTCCTGTTATGAAAGTCAAGTGATTCAAAGGATATTGAATGTGAACCCAAACTCTTTGCAAGTATGTATGGATATTCCTCAACATAAGTGGTAGACAGCAAAAGAAATTCATGGCTGAACCCCATAACTACCATTCCTCTGGTGAAACTGCCCAGTACTTCATTTTTCCCCAGATCAGACTTGAGGGAAGGGAGACTTTGGCTATTTATGAAGCAGTGCTGTAGAGGATGAATCACATATTTCCACCCAAGCCTTTCATTACTTTGGGAAAACTTTGGCCATGCTAGAAATATTGTAGCCTCTATTTGTATTTTCAGGTTTTATTGTATACTAATGTGCTTTTTTACTGCACAGAATGGTGCTGCTTCTCCATCACCTTATCTGTTGTCTGTCAAAAACATGTGTTGTCTTCAGATGTATGTGTAGCTTCTATTGAATTCAATGGCACTTCTTAACCAGAAGGATTCAATTATCCATTGTTAATGGCCCATTTATTTTGAAAATACCTATTGCCTTCTCTAAGTATTCTCTTAACTCATCCTAGTATTGACAGGTTTACCTGGAAAAGATATCTGTTGAGCATGATGTCAGGATACTGCTTTGCCAGTGTAGCCTTTTCTTCATCTGATGTTCTCTAATACTTATTTTAGTAAAATTCTTTTCTACAGTGGTCCATGTACCGCTGTGCTTCTGTCTGTGCATGAGTCTTAGAAAACTATGCAAAAATTTAACTTTAATGATTTATCACAGAGAATATTGGCAGAATTTGAAATAGTATCTCTGGGAGAAGTTGGAAAAACTGTGCTGAACTCCAGCTTGTAACCAAAATGCCACCACATCTTCAATGCCCAGATGGAACAGGCATGATTCCCCTTTTTAACATTTCACCTCAAAAGATGCCAGCACCTATAGTACACAGTCTTAAATGAATTTCTGCTACAGAAAAATGAAAAACTGAGTCAACTCTATTGGAATAATGAACTTTTTGGTTAAGGGACTCTGCTATGAAAGTAGGTATCTGAACCACGGGTAATAAAACCAAACAACTTATGAAGTACAAACCAATCCTGGCTCTTTCCTTGACACAACAGAAGTTTTTCCTTGTCTTGTTCTATCAGCAGCCCCTCCATGCAGGCACCTTATGGTTGCATCCTCATGCCACCTGTAAAAAGCCGGAGTATGTTACATATTCAAACACCACTGAGTGCTGCTGAAAGCTTACTGACTCCCTGATGGCACCAGCTTAGTACGGACAGCACATCGTTTTCCTCTTCCAACCAATCTAAGGAAAATTGAAGTCTTTCACATGTTCACCTTGACAGATCTAGGTTAGCAGGATCCCTGACAGCCCAGCTGTCTTGCATCCCTGTGTGTCTATGTGGACGCAGACAGCATATTTTAGGAGGGACAGAAAGAAGAACAAGAACAGCTAATTCGCCCTTCCGAAAGAGCTGTGGTTTTTTATGAAACCCTGCCAACTGAGCGGTGCCATGCTTTCTGCTGCTGCCTTCTTGCTGTCAAATGTTTTCGTCCTCCCGATCTGTGGCTGACAGTCTGAGGTTCAGAAGCAGGAGTTGTCATCCTTTCTCGCTGTTTAGTTGTTGTTTCATGCACTTGTTAATTACTTCAGAGGATAGTTAAGTTGTTCTTTGCGAACCAGACTATGCACAGTATTGTTTTTGTCTTTGTTCCTGGCAAATGTGGTGTGTTGTTTCTCTTGCACGTAGCATCGTCAGCAGTCTCTGCACTAGCTGTTGTTATTTATTTATCAGATCAGTGACTCCACTATGCGAAGGCAAATAAAAAGTATTTTCTTTGGCCATAGGGGACAACATTGCATTTGAATGCTCTTATTTACTGATTGATCCTTGTTAATATAAATTTCTAGGTTTTAGCCAGGACATTTCCTCATTCATTAAAAATGCATGGTAAAAAAAACCTGACTGCATGTGGTATATCAGATATATCTTTGCAGATATAGGGCAGGTAGAAGTTTTCATGGACTATTTAATCATTTTGCAGATACCAAACAGCCTCAGACGTCGGGTCACAGTACTCCTGCGTGACACGTGAAGGTCTCATTCTGAGTATATATAAGTGAAAATACACACATGCAAACAATGGAAACAGGACATTCTTCATCCCATCTCAGTGCTATGCACTGACACCCCCTGTGAGCAATGAACATCGTAAATAAAATCTAATTTTGGCCAGCACAAAGTTTTCATAGATTAACCAGGGATGTGAAATTCCCTTTCTTTGGCACTGCTGGCATGGTCCCAAGGCGTTATGCTTACACAGATAGAAAAGTTCTTTAATGCACTGTAGCACTTCCCACATGGGAATAAGGTCTTCCAGAACACGTATGTGGCAGTTCCTGTTTGTTTGCACTTTCTCCTCGGTTGTTTTACATTCCTTTAAGAAGATGTGGCTGAGCCAAGTGAAATTTGCTGGAGGGAGAGAGGAGACTGGCTTGTGTCTGCAGGGATGGAGCAGGCACAGGGCCTTGGCATGGCAGGGCTGTCACTGGGAACAGCTGGGGAGCATTGTGGGTAAGGCTTTGAGCTAAAGACCTGCACACTGAGGATTGATATAGATGTACCTTTAGCTTCATGGAAATATTGCACAATCTGGGATTTTTTGTCTGGTGTTTTTTTGTGTGTTTTTTTTTTCTCTAATTGCTGTAATATATGGAACTGAGTAGTTTGCTTTGTTATTCTAGCATGAAAGATCTCTCACATTAATCATCGTGTCCCTGCGGCCCACTAAAGTCCCCATGCTAATTTGAATTAATCACTCTATTCCAGGCAGGTACCTCATGGTATAGTCTTTCATTATTCCTCTAATTTGTTTTGTCAGTTTGTGGGGTGTTTTTTCTTCAAATATATGGGAGATGCCAAACAGACAGCCATAGAGCATACACACATTAGTTTCTCAACTATGTTTATGAATTGCCAAATAATGCAGAAGATATAGTGGTTGTACCATGAGTGCAGAAATCATTGTGCAAGTGAGATGGTGCACATGTGTTCAGACTCAAACAAGGGGACGAATTTTGTGTGCTATTCCAGCCGGATGCTCAATCTCTGAATCTGTTGGAGGAGGAGAAATAGCAATGGGTTGAAATAAAAAGGTTATTTATATTCTTGACAGCACTGATCTGAAGTAAGTTACTGGGTGAGGCGAAATGGCTGAGCTCACAGGCATTGACTGGTGAGAAAGAATGATGGCACCAACTGCTCACTGGTGGTTGAAATTAAGTCTAAGAAGGTCTGTTTTCTTAAAGACCTTTGCTGAGCTCATCTGTGTTTTGCAGCAGCAAAACGCTGACCTAAGATTTCACCTCAGCATAAAGCAGCGAGTTGCTCTCGTCATCTGAAAATGGGGTCCTGGCTGTGCTAGCAGGAAAACTCTTACGATTAGACATCCCAAGTGGGTATAATTAGGAGGGAAACTAAGTGGTACCCAGTAATTAGGAGGGAAACTAGGTGGTACCCAGCAGCCTTTGCTGATCTGTGAGATGCAAGGTAGAAGAGCCTGACAGACAACACCAACCAAGCTCTGCAAGGAGCTGCTGTAGGGCTTGTGATTGCGTCCATCCTCCTTTAGGCAGGTCTTACTGACCTCTTGAGTGAATCCGCACGGAAACACAGAAGGATTCTGCTTGAAAGGCAAACCACTCTCTGCCCAGGTAGCATTCTTTGTATGGAGCAGGAGAGCAAAAAGGTGGCTCTCACCCAGAACTTTGCTAAGCAGCTTCTAAACCCTGATGGCAGCAGCCACCACGTTGTGCACCCTGACTCTCCAAAAGTACTAGTTAGAAAAACTAACAGGCTTTTACAGTCATATTGCAAAGCATTCACCTTGAGATTAACCTTAATGTCTGTTCTGAAAAGCCTTTATAGCACCATGTGGGCTATTTGCCTTGTAAAATGTGAGTAGATTATAAGCAGTTGCCAGTACAGCTTTTCTAGAGCTTTATTCTGTTCACCTGAGGAAAGGTGTCTGTCTTGTGACATGTTTTATTTGTAGATCGATACAGCTGGCAGCTTGCATGAAGAAGGCTTAGGGCACTGCGCTGAGTAGAAGAGTTGGGAGAATGATAAGGAGCAGTTAGGAAAAGGGGAGCTGGTCCCATATCGGCGAGGCAACAGCGTGGCGAGTAACAGTGTTCCACCAGTCTATTTTAACACCTTTGAAAAGGAGGAGATCAGATGTCGTTTCCCTGGGAATGAGTGTCCACACTGATATTTTTATGTAACATTTGAATCCGGTGAATCATACAGTTAATAACTACACAGGATATTTCTGGTTGGTGTGGGCTTTGAAGGTCCATGCTTCTAAAAATCTTACAGGAACAAATTCTTATGTCGAATTAACTCCTACTAATTATTGCATGGGAGGAAGCAGTTTGTCAGAGAAGCAGCCAGTCAAGGTAATTCTCATACCTTTGCTCACCTTTTCATAGAAGTGAGAATTAACTAGGACTAAAGTCACTTTTCATGTGCATAATGTGAATTGCAGAAACCATGGCTGAATAAAGCTATTTTTGAGGATTTGACCCTTAACTTGTCAAGCTCACCACCCTTTGTACCACCACACTTACACCATGCTATATATAACACCAGTAAGACGGTTTTTGATGAACTGGATGCAGACTGCGCAAGCTGTGTTCTGGATGTGAACTGTCTCACTGTACGTGGAGACAAACTCTACGCTTTGCACGACCATCTTTTAAAAAAGTTTTGTTAAATAGGGCATTACACTTGCAAAGCCTTTCTTGTTCTGACATCCCTGAGTAATTCAGATTGAGTTTCAGTCTACTGGACTTGCTTATTTGCATTTGAAAGACCGAGAAAGTGAGCTGCAGAGCCAGACGCTTCTTGAGTTTGGGACTTAAAAATAATAAGAAAAATATTATAAAACTTTGGCAATTGTTAACTGAAATGCTGACTCATCAGCGATGTCATGCCTTTGTAACCTGCCTCGGTGTCTAATTAAGGATTTCTATAAGGAAACACGCTGCAAAGTGGAGAAGAGCAAGGAGAATTTGGCTGACAGGAGATTAGCAAAGGACAGAGTTGGATCTAAAGGGAACATTATCCTCCTCGCATCCCTGAAATGCCTGACTGCGGATCAGAGAGCTGCAGAAGTGTACCTGCTTGTTAGGACCATTTATGAGTGCACAGGATTTATAATAAACTGCCAGGTCTACTGTATCTTTCATTAGCTGAATGAATGGTTTTTTGGTCTCAAGTGAAGATGACACAGAGCTAATACTCCGCTTACCCATATCCTGCCTTGGAGCTGGAGATAAGCTGCCAAAACTTTGTGAAGGGCTACAAAAAAATGGTTAAGCCTATGTTCCAGTAACAACAAAGGAAAATGAGGGGAAAAAAACCCCGTTAATTTTTTTTTTTTTTAAATTTGCAAATGTTAGCATTGAGTAATGGGTCCTTTTAGAACTCTGATCTGTGCCCCACTCTTGGATTGTACCAGCTTTATACAAATACTTCAAATAACTGTAGTGAAATAAGTCATCATCAGATATTAATAACGATGGAATAATAAACATAGCTCTATTTATGTATTTTTTTTGTTTCAAACACCCTCACTGATAAAACAAATCAACTACACCTGGATTTGCCAATGTATCTATTTGATCTCGGTGTAGTGTTGAGGAGGACTCAACAACTTGTTCATGATGAAGGCTCTTACAGAATGATGGTGTATTGTATTGGTTAAACACTCAATTTTGACATCATTAGGTAAGCAGACTGAGCCTGGAACCCAAGGTTAAGGAATATAATTACACAGATGTTCTTGTGTACTCTGTTAAAATATTGACAAGATATTTTTGTCCAAATTTCTTCTGGGCATTTAGAATATTTCCAGATTATTCTAATAATATGTTATACCAATATAACGATGAATACTTACAAATACAAGTTATAATAATGTTAATGACAGCTGCCTTGCCAAACATTTTAAAATTCCAGTGTGGAACTAATGAAACCCCTTTTTTTTTATAATTATCTTGATTACTACAGGAACGATATCAAAGGACATCTGAGTCTTGGTAACGTTAGACAAAATAGTAGCACTCAGTTCTTTTCATAAACTTCAGAAAATAGGATGATTATTTCTGAAAAACAATTTTTAACTAGAAGTCGCATTATACAATATAACTATGAGTGGAAGTTGTTTTTCTTGCTGACCTACACCTTTTTCTAATCTCTTATTGGAAAGAAAATTAAAAATAGCCAATTTCCTAGGAAAACTTACTTCATATTAAATGAAACATTTTACTTTCAAGCTTTTGATGTATTTGTTTGGGGGAGTTCTGATTAATATCTTGACATAATTTATTTTAAAACTTGAAATAAGGCAAAGATATAATTTTTTTTTCATTTTCAGTTTCCTGTTTCAAAATGCCTTTTCAAACTTCCTGTTGTAACAAAGGAGTCTAAAAAGTAAAAAACAAACAACAAGCAAACAAGCACAAAAAGCAAAAAACCTCCCAAACCGACTCTTTTAAAAATATTTTGCCTTCCACATTTTCCAGAACAGTTAAAAATATTTTTAAATTCCAATGAGCTGTGAAGACGAGCTCAGCATATTTTTGTCTAGAATTTTTCCAGAATCATATTCTCTATCTTCTTTGTATTTTATCTTATTTTACCCCACGTACATGAAGTCTGATAATGAGTGTGCAGAGTTAGCCCTGTGCAACATTCCAACCGCGAATTGATTGAGATATTCCGAGTGAAGAGAAAGGCACTAAACTGCAGGGGGACTCGAAGTGTAATTAAACAAGAAAGTTAGAATCTCTGTTAAAATTTCAAAGCAGTTTGTAAAGATCAGTAACATGAGAAGTTTAACTAAGCACCTATGGCTAGATATGGCAAAAAGCAAGATATTTTAGTAATCAATAGCAAGACTTTTCTAGAAAATAAACACCCCAAACAGAAACCACAAAACCAAAACAATTAACTTAATGACTCGGGTAATCAAATCTTTGCTATTCAAGCATAAAAAAACCACAAACCTTTAAAAGAGAGAAAAACTATTCCCTTAGGGCTCTGAACATCTTAAACTTATTTGCAGTTTGTCATTATTATTTCACAGTCCCAAGTCCCAAGATTGAGCAAGAGGAAACTGAAGAGGAATCAAAGATGTGTGGTGGTAAAATCACTAATATTTAAGATTTGAGAGATTTGGCTAAGAAGTTTATCTCAACTAAAAGAACACTCCTTTCAAGTAAAAGCTGTGATTGTTTCCAGCTCCCTACTTTTGAGCTGGATCTGCTCCTCCCATAGGCTACACCATCTCTATTATCACATTATTTACTGTCTGATTCTTCCCTTGATTTGTGGCAGTTAGCAGTTACTTTAGGGGTGTGACTTTGTTAACATTGAATAGATTGGGTTTTTCTCATCTCTTTGTTTTTCCTGAAACAGTGCATAGGCTGGGTGTCCCGGGTCACTTGGGAGAGAACAAGACAGCCGAGGGGAAGGTGCTGTAGGAATGTTCTCTCACTATGACCATAGTTAATAAAGCTTCTGCCTGACTTGTCTTCCTAACATCTAATCTAAATCTACCCTGCTTTAGTTTAAAACCAGTGCCCCTTGTCCTAATTGCTACCTGCCCTTGTAAGCAGTTCCTCCCCAGCTTTCCCGTAACTCCTTCAGGTACTTGAAGGCCTCTACAAAGTCTCCCCGGAGTCTTCTCTTCTCTAGGTTGAACAACCCTGACTCCCCTCAGCCTGTCCTCCAGCCCTTTGATCATTTTTGTGGCCTCCTCTGGACCTGCTCCAACAGATCCATGTCCTTCTTGTGTTGAGGGCTCCAAAGCTGGACACAGGACTCCAGGTAAGGTCTCACCAGAACAGAATAAAGGGAAGAGAGTCACCTCTTTTGATCTGCTGGCCACGATCCTTTTGCTGCAGCCCAGGTTATGACTGACTTTTTTGTGTCCTTTTCAGGGCAGTTGTGAAACCATCATCCCTGGAGGTATGTAAACAATGTGTTGATGTGGTGCTTAGGGACATGGTTTAGTGGTGACCTGGCAGTGCTACATTAATGGTTGGAATAGATGATCTTAAGGGTCCCTTCCAATCGAAGAGATTCTGTGATTCTGGGCCATGAGCATGCATTGTTGGCTCATGTCTAGCTTTTCTTTCATCAGTACCCCCAAGTCCCTTACTGCAGGGCTGCTCTCTATCACATCATTCCCCCAGTCTGTATTGATAATGAGGATTGCCCCAGCCCAGGTGCAGGACCTGGCGCTTGGCCTTGTTGAACCTCATGAAGTTCCCATGGGCACACTTCTCCAGCTTGTCCAGGGCCGTCTGAAAGACATCCCAAACCTCTGGCATACCCACCACACCACTCAGCTTGGTGTCATCTGCAAACTTGCTGAGTGTGCATTCAATCCCACTGTCTCAAGTTCTTTACTATGAGGGTGGTGAAACACTGGAACAGGGGGTGGAGGCTCCATCCCTGGAGACATTCAAGGTCAGGCTTGATGAGGCTCTGAGCAACCTGATCTAGTTCAAGATGTCCCTGCTCACTCCAGGGTGGTTGGACCAGATGACCTTTAAAGGCCCCTTCCTACTCAACACATTCTATGATTCTATGATTACTTCTATTATTCTATAAGATTATACTTATGTTATTACACACTTGGCTTCACCAGATCGCTGACAGATAAAAATATGTTTGTCCTGATGCTGTTCAAGCGTATTTCCAGTTCCACTGATGTCTTCCACTTTCCAGGAACTACCTGGAGAAACCTAGCTTAATGGCCTCTGTCTGCACATTGCTTGTCTTAAAGCAAGCAAACTTTTATTGAGTCTCACAAGGTCAGGAGGTACTTTCCAGGAGACACCACTGTGTCCAAGCACAAGTCACAGAATACATCTGATTTTAGACAGCAACTTCTATTTGGTTGTTTAACTTCTAGAATATCTAAGAAAACTTTATTTTTCAAGTACAAATGTATTATTAATATTAAAGGGGGAAAAAAATCACTATTATGTTGACATAGGAAAGATGAGTATTATGAGGAAAGTATTCATGAATTTGCTTAATGGTCTTGCTGCTCCGGCTTTTGGATTAGGTTGTTCTCATGGTGGGATTAAGAGACACACATTGAAATAAAGGGCAGGAGTATCTGATGAATATTAACAAAACTCAGACAGCTCCAGGTATAAGTAATGATTACCCTGCTTGCTTTGCCTCTGCCAAAGCCCTAGAAAGGCAGGGCTTACTGCTTCTGCCACACAAGGTGTCAAGGTTTATGCAGCATAGATTGCCAATGAAGTCACAGACAGACTGCATAAAACACACTAGGAAATGAAGCACAGTAAGATCTCCTGCAGTGCTATGTGTAGGATGACTGAAATGTTTTGTTTATATGTTTCAATAAATAACATGGTTAAAATAATGTCTTTTTCTGTCACATATATTAAATAAAATTTTGGAGAACAGCAGCATTTTTCAAGTCTATCTTTTCTTCATCAATTTATCATTCATAATTTATTTGAGACAAAATAATCTATTTTTTCATTAATAAAATTAATTTCTTGGTGTCGCGTAAACATAAGTCTTTTTGCATGAGATGAATATCTTCTCTGTTTTATGCATGGCATCAAAAATTCAGCATAAATTTGTATTTACGCATACGACAGTTCTCTGAGAAAAAGCAGAGTTTTACCTATCTTTTCGGTGAAACAAAGAGCTGAAGAAGGGCTATGTATTGAAGTTACCTGAAAATATCCCTGATGTTATTGGGGAAATAATGGAAAGACATAAAGAGTCTTCTCCCCCTCTGGGGTGCCAGACTGCCCCTTTCCCACCCGCAGAACAGCTGAGGAAGGGCTGTGACACCATGCAAATCAGTCCCCTCCCGAGCCAAACCCCGCAGGAGGTGGATGCTTGACCTTTTCTTTGTGTTTTCAGTGTCTTGGTCCATTTTTGGTTAATGCACAGGGGTCAGAATGAGCTTTTCTACCCCAAGTGTCTTAACGCACCTCATCCATCACAGCCATGGAAAAGCAGCTGTCGTGCCGGCACAGGGAGCTGGGCAAACTTGCAACTGCTCTTTACATTCCTAACAGAGCTTGTTCTGTGCTGACCTCCCCATGTAGACGAGCCCTTTATGAGATCATCTGCAGTTTTGATGATAATGGTGGCTTTATCTTCTTCTATTAGGCCTTGGGGTGCAAGAGCTATTGTAAATCCTCTTGCGCTTGTGCATGCTGTTTCTCTTTATTCCTATCCTAATTCGCAATTCCTACCCCCAGACCAAAACACTGATGTAAATAAGGTTTTTATTTTCATTTTTCAAAGTTATAGCTCTGCACAGTATGACACAAAAAACACATGCCTTTTTTTTTTTTTCTAGAAAAGTGATTTTTTTGGGGGGGGGAGCTTTATATAAGAAAGGTCAAATGCTTCCTTTCACATTTGATTCATTTAATAGCAGGATGCTCTTTCTGGCCATCTGCTTATTGTTGAATTAATTGTCAATTAATTGTCTCTTAATTGAAGCATTTGTTTCCAATTTTCAAAGATTAGCAGGGTATTAAACAAGAGAGGTCAACACAATTTAGGAGAATGTTTTAAATTTTGCATATAGAAGCTGGGAATTGTAACTTTCATTAAACATCACTCTGGTATAATTTGTGTCATTAAAAGTGGCAATTTCAGCCAATTACTGCAGCTGTTTTGAGTTTACTTGCTTGAATGATTCCCGATTCCAGGACTTAAGAAGAGCTGAACTCTCACTATTGCTTGCTACTGGTATGTCTGTTTAAAAACAAAATTAATCATATAAACAAACCTATGAAAGCTATTATTTTTTGAACTGGAAGATTTAGCTCTTTAATAATAAAAAACAAACACATACTAATATGTGCTCATAAAGGCACACATTAAATCCTAATTAAGCAGCTTTTAAATTAATCTAGACTTGTAAAAGTAAAAGGCTGACGGTGGTGGAAGCAGCCCTGGCTCTGTGCAAGGGGTGGTGAAATGGTCCCATGTGCTTAAGCGTGAGCTGCGAAGACCAGAATTCTGCACAGGGAGCATAAAGACAGACTGAAGAGTATGAGGTATAATTACACTGGGCAGATTATAAAAAGCCTTTAGGCATACAGGAACTGAGCTCTGAAGTCTGTGCGGGACCATTAGACCTGAACCTCCGTGCCAGCCATTGACTTTGCCATCAGCTTTTCAGGTGTGGAGCCCTGGAAGTCGGGTTTGACTGATGAATATTGTCCAGAAAGTAGCCGATTAAGCCCACAGCAGCTCAGGACTGCTGATAGCACTCAGTGTAACATTTTGCTTCTGTTTTACATTCCATTAAGTAATTTAAATGCTTAGATTGAATGAGACCTTGGTCGCTTAATGCATCTGCTTTATTAAATGGAAAAATTAGTTTTTGAAGATATGTTTTTGAAAAAAGCTATTCTGTTTTATTCCCTAGAGAGTTACATACTTAGGAAAAAAATAATTTTTATCATTTTTATCATTTTTATCATTTTTATCATTTTTATCATTTTTATCATTTTTATTTTTGTTTTTAATTTTAATGCAATCTATAACTTTATTAATCAGTGATTCAGCAGATTCTGAGGAGAATATTTTCTTTTACATATGGGATTTGATCTTGCAGGTCTCTTTGTATTGAGGAACTTTAGATAAATTTTAACAAATTTAGAGCTGGAAAGGCAGAGCATGTTTGCTCTAATTTGTTGTTACTTTATTTAACGGACCTCTCCAGATTTTGAGATGCAGATCAGAGTGGATCTGGGTTTCCCAGTATCAATGTGTAGACACTGGCAGTTGCATATGAGAACTTGATACAGCCATTCATTTAACCATATTATATTCACTCTTAATTAGAGACAAAGATCTTCCAAAGGCCAAGCTAATAGAGTTTAGCAGATCAGAAATATCAGTGCCTGAGTAGGTAATACTGATTGCTTGTAGAATACAGCATGCTCTGTCTTATTCGATAGAGAAGAAATTAAATTTGGTTTTGGTGTTTGCATGTACTCTGTGTGAGGACGAAGGTATATTCATTTGTCACTGTGTGGGAAAACTCTATAAACTCTACCTTTATCCAGCCCAGACCGTCTGATTTGTCTCTTCTCAGACATATAAGTTATGTTCAGAACAGCTGCAAGGCGAGCCAGGTTATATCAGATAGACTGTGATTAGCATATTTTACAAATAGATAAAGAAGACATAGAGAAATGTTCCTTGACACTGCCCTTCAACCCTGTGTCATGATGTCCTGTGTCTTTTCTTTGAGCCTGCAAAGGGCAGCTCTGAGGCAGAAAGTAGGATGAATGCAGTGGAAAAAAACCAGTCAGGTATTTGAAGCTTCTGAGGGTTAGGAATTTTAGCTGAAACCCTGAAGAAATGAATCCAAAAGGAATGGTAACATGGTGATACACTACTTCTCTCCCTGTCTCTGCACTTTATCAGTAAATTGCCTCTATTTTCTGTCGTAAGTGTAAGGAGAAGGTGTTCAGGTAACAGTAGGATGCCAGTGATGTGGGGTCTGAACCAGAGTTCGAGTGGGATGACAACTCCTACTTACAGTAATTAACACAATGTATACATTCAGAAAACATAGATCCATATGGAATATATAGGGAAGTACATACATATAATATATAGGGAAGAATAAAGTGATAATGTGTGCTAGAAAACCCCAAATTCCCAGCATGTTCTGTACACTAGGAGCAAAGATAAATCTGCTTTTTACTTGCATTTAGGGTAAACCACAGAACCCGACAAATCTTTCTTGACTAAGCCCATACTTAACAGCTGGGAACTTGTTTTCTCTGGGTCACACCTGCTGGCTTCAAATGATTTTTGATTTACATAAGCACGAGCGGAAAATATGGCCTGATAGCTTTTACTGAATACTGTTGTAGAGGTGCGTTACAGTACAGTAAAGATAATTTAGTGGTTCTACATCCAAATCTTTAAAAAAAAAAAATTATAATTTTGTTAATGCAACACACAAAAATTCACCAGAATTGAAATAGAGAAAACATGTGTTTTTTAAACTAATATTCTTTGTGGAGCTCCTCACCAAATGCTGTGCAGAGTAATCTTACAGTGAAAGAGGAAGTTTTAAAATAAAATGTAAAAGGAATAGGACTGCACAGCTGAAAAATAAGGATTATGTAAACTGCAGGACCATGTATTTTCTATTTGGTAAAAGAGTCATAAAACATCTGTGTTCACTTATATGTTTATTTATTTATTTTGAAAACAATTTTAGATAGTATGCATCGAAGTTTAGGATAAGACCTCCGCTATGGAAACTTTGGTTAATCCAGTTCTCCAATAACCTAATTATCAATGTTGTATATTTGCTTCTGATTTTTTTTTTTTCTCCTTGGATCCTTTCATAGCTGGGAATGACCTTTTGAAATGCTTTCCAAGTAACATTTTGGTACGTTAAGATTTAGACTAGAATTACTCTTTGACCACAAAACCTGACATCCTCTCCCAAGTTGTCCATTGTCAAGATTAGTTAAGACAAGACAGACAGGCTCAGCTGCAATCCTTTCATTGACTAGTTGCAAAAATTAATAGGTTTGCCGTCCAAAATCTAAGGAATCGGTTTTCACCCCATATACTAAAACCTGAACATTTGTTTATATCAAGTAACCAAAAATAGAAAATAATACAAACATCAGCTCTTTTCCTTTTTTTCACTTTTACAACTTTCTAATGTGGTCTGGTACATTAAGATGCTGTTGTGTCAATAGGTATAGCCCAGGGAAAGCTCCAGATAACTGCTCTCAGATGCTTTCATTAACTGTGCATTCTTGCAAGCACATCTTTGCCCAGATCACTCTCTTATATTTTCCTTAAACTGATATCAGCAATTTTCATCTTATTAGTGGAGCTTATGTATGAGTGTAAAGAAGGAGGTGAGGAGCGCGCCCATATCCGAAAAATAAATTCACGCGTATAGTTATATTTAAATTTATTTACAGGATATAAGCTCCTCACCAATTTAAAGGTTCGATATCGGTTGAGACAAAGATCAAGCTCACGCACTAGCCCTTGACAAAAGAATGATAATCCAGATTATCATACACTCACCTCAATCAAGCCGGGGGTTCCCGTTCTCGTCTTGATTGTTCTCACAAAGGTACCATAAAAAGGGGGGATTCCTGTTCTCCCTTTTAACCTTGCCAGGGGGTACCTTTACCAGGTGGGGGTTCCCATGCTCACCTGGTTGACCTTGTCTAGGGATGCCCTAGACCAAGGGGGACACCTCCTTAGGCCACTGCCACGAGGTAACTCCAACATGGCCACTGCAAAGCCCACTTTTAAAACCTCGCCAATGATGACTGTGGTCAATCATAGCCATCTCGGCTTCTCATTGGCTGCTGGCCAACTTCCTGGGTGTAACCGAGTCCTGACCAGCTCAGGTTCCATAGACAAGTCTGGACTAGCCCAGGTAGGCGGATTCCCTGGAATCTGCCTAGCAACAGCTTAGCTGGGGGGAGGAAATACCTGCCACAATGAGCACCGTTTCTAACGAAGGCAATTCCTGCAGGCACTCTAAATGTTCTAAATATTTTAAAATATCATTGTTTTCCTTTATAACTAACAGTCAAGGTTATTCATAAAGCCCTTATAGACTTTGATTAATGAATCTTCACCACTCATTCCCTTATGTCAAGCAAATTTCTGAAGCCTAAATTTTTCTTCTTGCAATTTGGCAAAAGTTAATCTTTCATAAAATCAATGCATATCACAGCTAGTTAAATCTTGCTTCTTCCTGACAACCCTTTGAAATGGCAAACTGTTCAGCACAATACAGAGCCACATAGGATGCCTTTACTTTAAATATTTAGAAGCTCATTGCAATCCTTGGTAAATTGAACACACAAAAAAAATGGTGAGTTTTTTCCCCTGGATGATATTAAATGGGTGTCTTGTTCTAGCTGTGAGTGAAACTCTTGCAGAAGAGAAAAATGTGGGATGTGTGATGTGCCACCACAGTGTAAAAATTGTCTGGCTTGTGTTACAAATGACTTTATCTGTTTCAAAGCCATTGAAGAGAGAAATCATTTTAAATTATTGTAGAGTACTGTTCTAGCATACAAAATAAGAGAAGTGTCAGCTCCAGACCACTGAGTGTAACAGGTGACTTGCTCTTGAGACATCTGCCAGTAATATTGGGGTAAAATGCTGTGTTGTCAAGAAGGACTTCAGTTTGAGTGACATAATACCGGCGACCTCATGCTGACAATTCTAAAATGTCCTTGAAATTTATAAGTATTGTCGATGGCAAATTCCTATAAAAGCTGTTATACATGGAGGCATTCTATATGAAATCTTATCTTGAAAGAGAAATAGATATACATTGCAGAAATAAAAAATCATTCTTGAGTTGCTGAAAACAATCCTAGTTTGATTGCCTTGGATCTGTGCAAAAAAACCTCAAAATCCTTATTAATGTCAATGTTCTCAAACGCAGGCACTTTGCAGGGAGTGTCTTCATGATTTAGAATCAGTCACGAGCCTGATCAAAGCAGGACACAGAAATAAAAAATAACAAAGGGAGGTCATTAAATTGAAATTAATAGATTTACACATAGAGATTAGCAGATCCACTGGCTTCATTTAATAATAATAATAATGATAAAATAAAGTATTTCTGAGATATTTGCATTGATTTTAGTACTGCAGCTCCATATATATTCATAAAGCATATATTGCATACACAATAACTCTATTGGCTAAGCAGTATTTCAGCTGTGAAGTTAAATGCTTCAGAATTAAGAAACCACAAGTATTTAATTGTCTTTGCTCTTTTGTGTGCCTGTTCTACAACAGCTCACCCGGGTGTTGCCGTGGGGGGAATGGCAATGGCCAGAACAGTTGCATGGGTTGTGACAGTCCTCTCTGGTCACGGGCATGGCAAAAAGCTCATGTTGATTCTGCTGTCTTTTTTCTCATTCTTCACAGAAATGGGTTTTACACTTTTATAAGCACTCTTCTAAGCACAGCCACGAGCTTATTTTCTGATTTGAAGTGCAGCCTACATTAGGAAAACAGTTAATGTTTCAGAGCTTATTCAGATTAAGAGAGGCACACTTGATAAAATTTCAAATCTGAGAATTTTTCTGAATTCCAACATCTCAAGCAGTGCTGATAGTATTTCCTCAGAAGTAGTTATGTCTGGTATTTCAGCTGTCTGCTTCTGTATTTCACCTGTTCAGGTTATGTTCAGTCCGATACAAGCTGGAACATAGGAGTTTCCACAAAAACATTAGGAAGAATTTTCACTGTGAGGGTGCTGGAGCCCTGGCACAGGCTGCCCAGGGAGGTTGTGGAGTCTCCTTCTCTGGAAACGTTCAAAGCCCATCTGGACGTGTTCCTGTGTGACCTGCCCTGGGTGATCTTGCTCTGGCAGGGGGGTTGGACTAAATGATTTTTCGAGGTCCCTACCAACCTCGAACATTCTGTGATTCTGTGATTCTTGGGAGGGCTGTAGCAACGTGATGCTGAGACCTATAGCTCTTCTGTGGGTGCTGAGGTTCTGCTCTGGGAAGAACATTAAATTAGACAAAATTGTCAGGATTTTTAACTTTCTTACCACTGTTTTCTTTAAGAGTTTTATGAACAACACAGAGCTACATAAAAAGGTGCAGGCTCAAGGCATTTCGTTTGCTCAAGACCTGTGGCTGCCCCAAGCTGATGAAGCTGCTCTTCGTCCTTGGTGAGTTGGGTTATAATTCCTCACATCAGATCATCTCAGAAATGGATGAGCCTTAATGCTGGTTTAAGAAAGGGAACAGAAGTGTGTAGGGTGTCAGCTTACAACACTTTAAGATCTCATGAGAGTCTAGTGGAGCTGTTGCTGTTGCTGTGGCTTGTAGAGGAGAGCCAGTTGTAGATTATGCTACTAGTGGTGGGCAGGTACAAGGGAAATGTGCTTTACGTAACATGTACTCTACCGAAACGCCCACACAACTAACGATAGTTTTTCAGAGAAAGAGGTGGTATGGAAACTCCCGACCACTTCCTGGTGATCGGATTGTCAACAAAGGTTTCAAAAGAGCTGTTTCTGATATTTTATTTAGTTAATGGGAAATGTTACCATGATTACCAGTGCTGCTGCAATACAAACAGCATCAACTTCATTTGACTAGAGTCAAACAAGGGCAATCCTGAGAAACAGGTTTCCTTTTTTTAGCTATTGGGACTGACCTTAAGCTACGCTAAAGGAAGCACTTCCGTTTCCTTTGTCTGGAAGTAAAAGACCCTGTTTCTATCACAGAATGACCCCTGTGCTGCAGCATCGACTTAATTTTTTAAAGTCCACAAACAGAGAAGGCAACAGGAAAGAGGAGGAGTAAGAAATCATAGATTTTCAGCTCAATCCTTTTTAATCTCTACTGAGAGCCAGGCAAAGCAATTTGTCAGAAGGATTGAAAGACACTGAGAGGAGCCTGGTTATTAGGCATGTTCAAAAGCTGCTCTGGAAACTCTATGAAAAGTTTCCGCCAAGGAGAGAGGTCCCGCAGGTTCACCATCTGAACCAGCCAGAAGCAGAGGCGGGGGAAGAGTTACAGTATGTGCAAGGGAAGCTGTTGCACAGATGTTAGCCCTTCCTTTTTCAATTATTCGGCGTGAAGTATGTCTGTTGGGTAGGCTGCGTCATAATTCGTGCCTCTCTCTGGTTATGGATGACCTTTGAGTATGAATTACAGTGCTTCTCACAGAAACCAAGGAGACAGCTGAAAGCAAGGGATCTGACAACAGCATCTTTTGAATAATACTTTGCCAGTGGGATTTTGACTAAGAGGAGAAACAAGAGTTTCTGGGCTCGGGAGAACACGATTAAAAATACAGGCTCTTTTAAGGTCATGTTAAAGCCTGATTCCATGGGATGGTATAATATACCTATATGAATATACATGTGAAATATGCATATGTGCTTTGGAACCTTGAAGCAAAATATATGTAGTGTCAGCAATAGATTTTATTTTAATACACAACAACAAAGATTTACAACATAGCATCTTTATTTAACAAATTTGAAAGAATTAGTCCTGAAGCATTTGAAAAAAATTAGTGACAAACTAAATATTTTTTCACTACAGTAAGTAATGAGGTACTTTATCTGAGGGTGCCTGGCAGCTGATACTACTGAGGTTTTTTTGTCTGGTTGGTTTTTTTGGTTAAGGTTAATCCCAGTGAGCTCCCTTGTGCCAGTGACATGGAGGGCAGGGAAATGCACCTAGCGGCTCCATCCAGCAATCTGTGTTATCCCTTGCCCAGCTGTCTGGTGCTTTGGAGTCCTGTTTTGAGTGATTAAACACAGTTTTCTTGGTACCAGTCAACATGCACATATTCCTCACACAGATAACAATGCAAAACACAGAAAACAATGCATGAAACTTATATGCAAAAGCAGCATTAAATATTTCCGGTATTTTAACCTTGGCTCAGGCCAGTTTGGCAGACCGGAGTTCTCAGCATGATTTTGGTGAGACTCACCTATTGCATTGCTCCTGTGAGTTTAGAAAGCTGAAGAAGTGTATTCTGAGCATGACTGAGTGAATCCCATCTGTGAGTTGCAGCCCTGGGTTGTCCTTTGCATGCTGGTTTTGCATTTCTTCTCTGCCTCCTGTCAACAGCTGACGAAACTTCTTGGAGGCTGGACTTGCCAAGGGCTTTGCTTCTCCTTTTTGTTTCTTTGCACCAAGATGGATATCCTCAGCATCCTTAAAAATATCTGCCATTTACTAGCAAATAAATTCTTTGGGCTTCTCTAGGGGTCCTTGGTGTTTTTCTCTTTGCTATTGTGCCCTCTCCTCCTTCAAAGCCTTCTCCTCTCAAAGCCTTTTGTTAATTTATCTTGGTGTCTTTGGGCTGGAAAGAATCACCTAGGTGAATCTTGGTGAATGTGGTATTAATAAAATGGGACTGATCTGCTCCTGCAGTTTTTTAAAGAAATGCATTGGTAAAAAAATGAAAAAAAGTGGCTCTGTACAAAAAAATGATATAGAAAAGGGATTTGTCTCACTAGTTAGTAAGGAAAGAACATGGTTACTGTGATTTTTTATTTCACTATTATTTGCAAGACTCACTTTGGGAAACACATATCGGAGAAATAAGTGAATAAGTGTGCTTAAAAAGCGTTTCTAATGGTAGTAAATGCCGTGCTGCATTTGGTAAAATCATTTGTGATTTATTTTCTCCTGTATTGCTTTCTCTCCCTGCACACTAAAAATTGTCTGATATTTTCTGGGGTCAGGGAAAACATAACAGCCTTTCTGCGAATTTGAAAACTTCTGTGCCCGCTGGAATTGTGTTATAAAGCAACCTGTGATGGAATTGGCCCATATGCACTCAGTGGAAATCAGGTAGAACACGGTATGTCACTTTTCTCCTACCCTTTGTATCTTTTTTATTGTGCCCTGGTTATGTCAGAATAGCCTATATAGGCCCTACTTTATACCTTTGTAATTAACGTGTGTTTTTTACTAATAAAAGTACTTCAGTAGAATATGCTGCTTTTGAGAAAAATTAAATAACATTTTTGATGCATCTTGAAAAAAAATCTCAGCGTGTGTCTCAGATCTCTTTCATAAACCTCTTTATAACAAAACCAAAAGAACCATGTGAGTAAGCTCTGTTGCAAATATATTACTATTGTTCCTGCAGGGTAGGTGACTGTAATCTTTTATAGTAAATTTTAAAAAAATGAACTGCTCCAATAAATTTCAGGTTTTACAGTGAACACACTCAACACGTTAATCTTTTATATGGTCATTGTCCAGGAGAAATACACATGGTGAATAATTAAGACAGCCTTGTAAGGCACTAGGGCAACATGCTTCCTATTTCAAATTAGGGTAGCCAAGCAGTTTTATTCTTTAATGCTGCTGTAAAACCTATCCCGATGAAAGGTATTAAATGGTAAAGTTATATAAAAGTGTGTTTCATCAAAATGTTACTGGAAGGTGATTCTGTTTTTTAACTCTTGGTGTATTTCTGAAGGTATAGTATAAAGCTTGGGAATTTATACTGGCACTGAACAAACCTTGCATATTTATTGCTTAATTGGAGGTAATTGGCCTGGCCATAGAACTGTAGACCTTGCCATTCCAAGATCGTGACATATAAAGGTTAAGTATCATTTCCAGTAAAATCTTCTCAGGGAATTTAAAAGTTGCAATGCAAAGTTTGGTAAGAGATCTAATTTTCTTGCTGACTGCATTTTTTTTTTTTAAATTAAAGCTTAGTGTAGTATTTGAATTTATTTATAACATATGTGCCCTGACCAAAAATGATTATTAAAGCACTATGTGTTACTTTAATAACCGCATGCGTTTTTGGCATTTTTTATATAAATGACTACTGAATTGTTAAAGCTACCCCACTATAGCCTAATTATTGTGAAATAGGGTAGGACAATAAGAATAGTCTATGAAAAGACAAATAATAGGAAAAAAAATTTTAGTATGTCCATCCGCAAATTAACCTGCCAGTTGGACACAGCTAATTGTGAAATAACCGCTATTCAAGATCACTACACTAAGAAATTTATAAATTTTGTTTAACATTGCTGCCTCAAAATTACATACCATAATTTAATGACAATACTCATATGATATAATGTATTTTGTGAGCTGTTGTAATAAACACCATGACTGCATTAACACTCAGGTGGGTCTAGACTGAACTTGGTTGCTGTAGGTAAGCTGTATGGAAAAACTAACGTTGCATCTTCTGGCTGTAGGTTTGCCACAGGGACACGCTGGATTCTCTAGTTCTACATGTGTCACTCCAAAACGAAATACATTAACTTGTATCACATTTCTATAAGAAAACAAGATTTTAAGATATTTATGACTAAGCTGTAAAACTTGTTTCTGAGTGAAATGCAGAGGCTTTCATCTTATCTAACAAGTTTGTCTCTCCCATTTTCGGACAGAACCAATTTGTTTTATTATATTGGCTGGTATTTGCCCTGTACTTAAGAGTTATAAACAAAACATGAAAGATTGCCTAGGCCTTCATGTGATATGGATGATTATGCCACCTCAGACGAGGATGAATCAGGCTGCAATTTTGCAACTAGTTTGAACAGGTCCAGGTACATATTAACATTGAATATATCATCTCTTCATCCCCTCTTCTAACTGTGCAAATCATCTAGGCATCTCCTACATAAGGCAGTGGTCCTACTTTTGCGTAACCTTATAGTGAGCTGGATCAGGAACTGACATGGCTGAAAATTAAGATAGAATTAAAACCAAACCAAACTATTAGAAAGAAAATAATTTCTCAACCACATGATTATTGGTGCTGGCACAGGAGAAGTGTTGGAAGTATGTGGCCAAGACAAGAGAGGATTTTAAACCTTAATAAAACTACGTGTTCAATTTTATTTCTTTGCCATAGCAAGGCCAAAAATTTCATTTCAAGGGAAATGGGGAAAGATTTACACTATTTTGCCAATGGCATGTACTGTTCATCTCCAGTTTTGATTGTGTTATGAGCTGCCAGAGGTCATTTACAGCCACATGAATAATTAGAAAATGTTCTTATGCAGGTGAGTATGTTCTCTGCTAATCACATTTGTGCTTTTAAAGTCAGAGGAAAGAGAGGAGCAGGGATGCAATTTTCACAACCCAGTGTTAATTAGTCCAGCATCTGATACAGGACATTGAAAACTGAACACCCCTTTTTACTGAAATGGTGCTAAAACATTGATTTTTAAATTAAAGATTCCATTCCTCTGTACATATATATGGCTGTCGCCACCACGAGTTTTCTCCCAGGAACCTTCCCTTTCCTTAATTATTACTAGCATTTTTATTCAGGACTCATTTTCCTATGGATCCCAATTACAGAATCACAGAATCACAGAATGTTAGGGGTTGGAAGGGACCTCTGAATATCATCTAGTCCAACCTTCATCCCAGCATACCTAACCACTACACCATAGCCTCAAGTGCTAGATCTACTTTTTTTTTAAACACCTCCAGGGTTGGTGACTCCACCACCTCCCTGGGCAGCCTGTTCCAGTGCCTCACCACTCGTTTAGTAAAGAACTTCCTCCGAATATCCAATCTAAACTTACCCTGACGCAACTTGAGGCCATTTCCCCTTGTCCTGTCATTAGTAATTAGAGAGAAGAGACCAGCACCAGCCTCACTACAGCCTCCTTTTAGGTAGTTGTAGAGGGCAATAAGGTCTCCTCTCAGCCTCCTCTTCTCCAGACTAAACAAACCCAGTTCCCTCAGTCGCTCTTCATAGGGCATGTTTTCCAGACCTCTCACAAGCCTTGTTGCCCTTCTCTGCACCCGCTCCAGCACCTCAATGTCCTTCTTGTACTGTGGTGACCAAAACTGGACACAGTACTCGAGGTGAGGTCTCACGAGTGCCGAGTACAGGGGCATGATCACCTCCCTCCTCCTGCTGGTCACATCATTTCTGATACAGGCCAGGATGCCATTGGCCTTCTTGGCCACCTGGGCACACTGCTGGCTCATGTTCAGACGGTTAGGGGTGGGGCCACTGCTGATTCCTGATGTGAACCTGCCCGTCTGCAGTGCAGTATCTTCTGCAGGAGATGGAAACCAGGCTCTGTACCTCTACTGTGCTGGGTGCTGAGCAGCCACACCAGCCCCAACATGATGATGAAGCGTTTTGCCGGAGTTTCTGACTGATTTCATCAGTGGTACTTGCTGTGGTGCTCAGGTTTTTAAGCTGTACCTATATAAGTATCATTTTTCTTAGCACTGCTCTGGGAGGTCTGAAAATAGTAATATTTCATGTGTGATACAGAACAAAATTAGATATTGGCTAATAAGAATTAGTGATAACCTGCAGCGAGGTGTTTTTCCAATTAGCTCCTGAGATATCAAAATTTTAGTGTTGTCTGCTGTAAAGCTGTGTTAAATTATTTCAGTAAGAAACTCAGTTTTCAGGCATTTGTAATGGAGTGCACAAGAGTATCCGAGGACATTTTGGGGTTAAGCCTGGCATACTATAGAAATACCTCATCCTCTATGCAACCAGTTTTCAAGTAGCTGAACTGGGATTTGTTTTTAATGGGAAATACATTGAGAATTGCTCCAGGCAGGTGTTTTATTTTCAAAGGGGGGTTAATACATTTAACAGACTAGGGTAAACTGAAATGCTGACCAGAGCTCCAGCATCTGTATTAATGCAACTATCAGGTTTTTATTTTTGGGGGTGTTTTTTGGCAAAAGCTCTTAGTGGTTATGGGAAGATACTGGAACCTTTTTATAGCAGGCTCTGAACCTCGGTAATGAAAAGATGCACCCTGCATCTAACTGCAAAGTCGTGATCTCATTTTTTCAATGCTATGTGGGGGCAGGATGCTGGAGAGCTCGCAGACAGATAAAGCTGGTGGAAATATGTGCACAGATGAGCCCTTGGTTCTAAATTGTTGGGAATCTTTTCTCCCAAGGTCAAGTGGAGCTTGCTTTTTTTCCAGAAATGTGCAGCCTCCACACGTATGTCAAGTAACATAATTTTTATGGGCTCTGTCTCTCAAAGATATCTGGCTGGTGTGACCTTCTTCAGCTTATGCCAGTAGGCATAAGCTTACACCATTATTTCATTAAAATAAGATTAGAGAATAACCTTTCTAAAGGCAAAAACTGTGGGGATAGTGAAGGGGGTTGGTGTATTCTCATTTTTCGCAAAGAGAACCCTCCAACCACCTCTTGTGCAAAAGATTTAAAGCACGTGGAGAGCAGGGTCCTTACCTAGGCTGGGTGGAAATGTGGTACCTGAGACAATAATTTCTCCTGACAGTGTTTATTCCTGGGGTTCCTTTTTAAAGGTAAATGCAGTCCCTGTTAATCCAACACCTTCAGACCTGTGGTGCGAGGAGACACGAGGACCTGAGCTGGCATGAGGACACAGGCTGGCCTCAGAAGCCCAGATATCTGCAAATTCCCTTCCAGCTCTCTGTCTTGGACACACTTTTGGCACTTATGGCTTTATGTACATTAAACTGGGATTAACAAAGTGTCAAGAAGCTCTTTTGTCGATACAGGTCTAGCCTCAGCAAAGCAATTGTGCCGGTACTCGACTGTGTGTTTATATTTATGCTGATTTACAGTGACTTAGACAAATCAGCCTGGATGATTCAGTGCTTTGCTGAATCAGAAATACAGATTTTCCACCAGCAAAACAGGGCAGGGAGGGTACTGAGTGGACTTCTGGCTTTGAGGTAGCTGCACGTCTGCAGGTGTTTCAAGCCTGTGACTAATCCTAAAGAATAACTTTGTCAAGTCAAGGCAGGGTGCTTGCTTCCATTCAGCACTGGGAAGGGGAAGTACTTGCTCTCCTCTGGGTTTCTTGCCCTCTCACACATTTCCATTGAAATGATTAAATGGGTTGAGAGCTACCTCTGTGGCCCAGCAGCATCACCACAATTCTTACGTGTATGCTTTACTCTGAATTGTTTGTTATTGTAATTTTACTTGATATGTCTCATTGCTATAAATGATTCTGCTGCCTGAAGAAAAACCTGCATCCCTATACAGATAGTGTTGATTTGGTATGAATTCAAATGAGCTAGAAGAAACAAGGTGGGTTTTTTGTATATTTGTATATGTTAAATAGAAAAAAAGCCTTATTTTTTAAAAAACCCCAAACTTCTGCATTTAGTTCTTTTTTGCAAAACATCTTTTAAAACTATTTTATACTTTCGTACCATAAAACTAATTTCCTCCCTTTAATGACCTGTCACAAAAGTTCTCAGTGCTATAAACTCTAGTTTTAGCACAGTAATTTAATGTAAAATATTTCTAGCATTTTCTTTGAATCAATAAGCAATTTTCATGCCTAAATATAGTAGAATTGGTGTACTTTTTTGTAATTTACAAGTAAATTGTGTGCTTTCTTAAAATGTGAGACAAGTAACTTTTCCCATACTCATACAATAACAAAAATCTTGCAATTGGATCTCACAGTTTTGGCTCAAACTCTGTCTGAAGTCAAAGGACAGCTCTTAGAGCTGGTTCTTCTGCCACAAGTTAGTAAGTTTGTATCATGGAACTGAGTGATATTTACTATCAGAAGCTCAGATTTCAGAGAGATTGCTGCGTAATTCAATTTATGCCAATATTTTCAATATATTTCCAATATATTTTTTCCATTGGGAATATATTTAACCCACTAAGTGTTTCATGCATCAGTATTTAGTCTGTAAAATAATTTTAAATTCCTCCTATGTTTTATGTGATTTTTCTTTTTTTTTTTTTTGAGGAAGATCTAGTCCACTGAGAAAGAAACAACATAGAGTTTGTCTGTAGAAACCACCGAGGTCTATCACTTGGAGCTCCTTCTGTTGAGTTGCCACAGCCATGAATCAACCCAGGAAGGAGCCTGGGCTTTTTCTTCCTCATCCAACATGGCCTTGAACATCTCAAGGGAGAGGGCATCCACAACCTCTCTGGGTAATCTATTCCAGAGTCTTGCCACCCTCATGCTGAAGAATTTCTTCCTAAGATCCAGTCTAAACCTGTTCTCCTTCAATTTAAATCCATTTGTCCTTGTCCTATCGCTGGACACTCTTATAAAAAGTCCCTCCTCAGCTGTCCTGTAGGTTCCCTTCAGGTACTGGAAGGCAGTGATAAGGTCCTCCCAGAATCTTCTTTTCTCCAGACTGAACAATCCCAGCTCTCGAAGCCTGTCCTCATAGCAGAGGCCGCCACGACCCTGGATCATCCTTGTGGCCTCCTCTGAACACGCTCCAACAGATCCACGTCCCTCTTGTGGTGGGGACACCAGAACTGGAAGCAATATTCAAGGTGGGGTCTCACAAGAGTAGAGTAAAGGGGGAGAATCCCCTCTCTTGACCTGCTGGCCACACTCCTCTGGATGCATCCCAGGACAGGATTGGCCTTCTGGGCTGCATGAGCACACTGCTGGCCTGTGCTGAGCTTCTTGTCTGTCAACACCCCTAAATCCCTCTCTTCAGGACTATTCTCGACCCACTTTGTGTCCAGTTTGTATTTGTGCCTGGGATTAGCCTGGCCCAGGTGCAGGACCTTGCATTTTGACTTGTTGAAGCTCATGCAGTTTGCGCTGGCCCATTTCTCAAACCTATCAAGGTCCCTCTGGATGGCACCTCTTCCCTCAAGTGAGTCCACGGCACCACACAGCTTGGTGTAGTCAGAAAACTTGCTGAGGGTGCACTCAATGCCATCATCCATGTCATTGATAGAGATACTAAACAACACTGGAACCAGAACAGACAGAAGAGAGAGAGATCAAGCCTGTCAGCAGTAGCCAGGTCTTGCACCAACTTAAAGTGATTGTGGAACCTCAACCTTTTAGCTCATTTCTTCAATCTGAGAGACGTGTCTAACCTATAAATCTTTATGGAATGGCAAGTGAAGCACAGGGCACCCTGGCGTGTGTGACTTATGCTGTGAAGGGGCATAAATAATTAACAAATGGAGTAGAGTCTGGCACAGTTGCATTGGGTGGCACTGACCTTGAGCATCTTGAAATCTGCTCTCACCAAGGTAATGGACTGATTCAAAAGGCAGAGAAAGCAGCCAGGGATCAATAAAGGTGTAAGACAATCCATGGTCTTGTTTTCTACTGGAGAAAACAGAAAAAATGTGGGAACAACTGTATTATATTTTATTTATTATATTGAATGTTCACATATGTTTGCATGATATTCCCATAGACAGCTATTTTGGCTACAACCTCTCTCATATAGTCTGTATGGAAATTATATCCTATCCTATTATTAGCTGTACTTTCAAGTAATTCTTAGTGCCTCATTTTGTTACATTCTTACATTGGTAAGAACTAAAGCACTTAAGAAAGCTATAGGAAATGTGAAAATAACTTTTTCCCTGGAGTCTAAGAAAAAACAGACGACGTAGTTTCAAGAATTGACTTTAATTGCAGCGAATAGCACACATCATAGCTAACTATCTATCATATTGCCTTATATTTGGCAGAATATCAAGAATTCAAAGTGAAAAAAAAAATTAATAATTAAATGAAAGAGTGATGGTACACTTGGCACCCATCACCGATCACATTTTGGTGTGGAAAAGGTGAAAAATTTTGCTTTATTCTGGTAATACCACCAACAGATGTTGCAGGACCCTAAGCTCTGATCTCCACAAAGTTCTAGGCCATTGAAAACGATCATGTAGATTTTCCTACATCCTTGACTTCAGCTTCCTTTGCATTTATCTCCTTTTATCAGTGATGGTCACCCCAGCTCTCTCCTGCATTCTCTTAAGGTCATCTTTGGAGGAACTCCTCTCTGAACTCCTGCTAAGTATTCTGTGGGAAAGAAGCCCTTCTGCATCACCTGAATTCACACCTTGTCATAGGTATCCTACACAAGGTTAGCAGGAATTATCATGTGCCACAGGTATCAATACCATGCTCTTTCGTGGTGACTAAGGAGAACGCTGCATCCAAGTGCACACATTTGATAAATCTTCATTATAACAGCAGGTAAATGAACTAACAGTAGGGGAGAGATTTGGTGGAAGACAGAGACTGAGAGCCATTTGTTTGTCTCATGTTTCTAGTGCACAGTCTCACAAACAGTGACAGACTCTAATCGGAATACCTCAGAGTTAGTTATTACTCAGGAGGCATTTCTGTTAAAAAACAGAATTATTCCGGACAAGTTTTCGGTTGCAATATTTGCAATATTCGCAGTCTAGTTCGAATTACTCTGAACATGACTGAGGTCATTCTAACCTAGCCAACAAATGATGGGGCCTTGTAGGGAGAGGTCATCTATAAGAAGAATAAAGTCTATATCCACTTTCAGGGTACACCTTACTGAGGAACAAAACCATAAAAGAGTGTAAAGTTGACTGTGAGAAAAAATGTAATTGTTTAAGAAAGGAATCTCATAATGGGAACAGCTTGGTTCTCCAGCCTGCATTTATCCATGTCTGGCTGTCACTGAAGACGAACAGCCCAGGCATCGTGCTGGGACACGCTTGCTAAGAAGATCCATGAGCAGGTGCCCACAGCCCCATGGACAGCTCGCGTTGTGCCCTCCAAACACTTATCTCCCTTGTAGGAGATAAATGGTGAGGGTGCCAAGAACAGGTTGAACTGACTTTATGTCATGAACAACCAGCAGATGGCATCTCCCAAAGACCACCAGAACCATGCTCTGGGATGGGCACAAAGCCTTCACAGGACGGCTCAGCTGCTCCTGCTCCTGTCTGTGCTGAAGCCATACTCCCTAAAACCAATAGCTTTTAGGGCCATCTTAGAGGTGACTTGACCAAGTGCTTCAGGTCTCATAAGGATTTTTCCTGCTGAGCCATGTACTTTGCACTTGCCTAAACTGCAAAGGGGTCTCAGTGAAGCTCTCCTCCCCGTGTGTTTCTCAAAAAGTTCCTGTTTGCAAAATGCCTTTCCTGCAGTCCACGTGTACCTCCCTCCAACTATCATCTAAACTGTCAGAATACACAAACGCATGTGGTGATTTGGTCAGTGATGGCTTCTAGCCCAGGAAAAGTAATGCTGAGCAAACCTCCAGCACGCTTTGCAGCTCACATTTAGAGGATTGCTTCTGACACGGGAGATGGTGCTCTCCGTGTGGCAGCAGGGGCGTAGATCATATACAGAATTGTTTAGGTTGGAAAAAGACCTTTAAGATTGAGTCCAAGCATTAACCTGGCAATGCTGGGTCCACCACTAAACCATGTCAGATTCTACCCATCCACCGAGTCTAACCACCCTTTCATGTGGCTGTTCATGATGCTGCCTCCTACTCTAGATTTTTGGATATGCTCAGTGATTTGGGAACTTAAACCCCAAGTTTGGTCTAAATCTAACATCAGGTCCTAGGATCCTGCCCCAAGTCATTACAGAGCAAAGGATATTCACACCTTTTCCTTTCTTGACACTTCTATTAAAACATGTTTTCCATGTAGTCAGACATCCAAATAGTGAACAATACTCATCAGACTTACTATATTAAAAAACAGCAGTTGTGGCATCTTGGATGTAATTTTCTGAGTTATGTTACTTTTACTGTGTTATGTGTTGGTTAAAATATTTGGTATTTTAGCTTTAAAACCATGTTAAAATTAAATGTTCAAAAAGCTAGCAGTTTTCCAAAAGCCCCTGGCTGTAATTTTTTTTTTTTAGAAGAGCAGAAAACCTTGACAAATAATTAAACATTCTAATTTGAGATAATCTCTGATTAATGAAGAAGCTGCTTTCAAATGCTCTTCTCTGGCGCTAATAATTGATCTCTAATTGTACCATCTAAAGGTTATATATTGCCTTTCCTCATGATTGTGTCCTTCTAATGCCTTATAACTTGGATATAGCTATTAGTGATGTTCATTAACTCCTCTTGAAAATGCTGTGGACTTTTCAAATTGAAATAGTTCTTTATAAAAACAAGCTTAGTTTTGCACTATTTTTTTTTAGTGTCTTGAGAAAACAACACCAAGAGATGTCACAGCCATGTAATTATCCAGTACTAAATTATTTTAGAATTTATGTAAAAACTCTTTAAGAATGTTGGACAGAGGAGGTGTAGGAGGATAACCTAATTAAAAATAATGGCACAGGTGCTTTTTATTCTCTGAAGACAAGTAAATAGGTGATGGATTTGCAATTGAGTGTGTGATGTCTAAGTGGTAAATGCATTTGTGCAAAAATTAGAAAACTATAACATTTACGATCTGGTGAAATGTTTGTAATGATAGAGGAATTCTGGGTTATTTCAGAGGAATATTAGTTGTATCTCTAACAAGATGGGATAGCTAAATGTATTTACTTAATTGCTTACCTAATTGAGAGACAAGACTTCTTCACAGCATAAGTTGGAATTTTGTGGTTTTTTTTTAATCTTATTCTACTTTAGTAAGACAAACTCTCTTAACCTGTTGCCTGGCAGGCTTCCTTTTATACAGCGTAGAGAAAATTGGCTAAACTCCTTTGTTTTTCTCACTAGACATCACGTACCCCAAATGTTGGTATGTGCCTGGTGCTTGACCACAGCTTTACAGTGCCAAAGGTTTGTAATTACCCAGCACATTTTCTGTGTAGTTTGATATTAAAAAATGCATAAGGTACTTGCAAGAGCATAGATTTTTACAAATATATCTAATTAATACAATCTGAAAATGCTTTTACTTCCTTTGCTGCTGAATTTTTCAGTCTAATTTCATTAAAGTGCAATACTTATTCATGTACTGCTTTCCTCAATTTTGGCTTAATTGTTTCCAGTCTGTACAGCCTGGCTGTCTGGAAATGTTTATTACTGAGTAAATGTATTCTGGAAGGAGAGAGCCTGGCTAAATTGCTGGAAAGAAAAATTCTACAATCTGACCTTATCAAGACAGGATCCAGAAGGTTCTTATTTTTCATTTTGACTGCGGACTGTTAGCAAGGAAAAAAACAATCTGAAGAAGTTAACTGAAGTTTATCACAACAGTCGTTGGTGCTGGGGAGAAAGAAAAAAAAGAATAAAGAAACAGCACTGTCAAACTCCTATAATTCTGCAGAATTGCAGAAAAAATGTTACATGTCCTGTAAGGATACAAAGCTATTTTCTTCTGGCTTTGGCAAACACAAATCTATCCTATGCAAATGCACTTGGTATTTAGGGAACCTTTTAATATACTTTAAGCATATGATAACACAGAATGAGAGGGTGGCATCAAAGTATTCAATAATACATTTTGTGTGATCTTTAGCAACTCTTCTGAGCATTTATGACTTGCTGGAGGGAAATGCACTTTTCAAAGATCATGTGCAGTCCCTATGGAGACCTGTAACCTTCCTCAGAGAAATTCACCACAAACTGATAGGTCTGATCACAGCACAAGTGAGATTGTCAGTTGGGAACGCTCTGAGAATACTAATCGGAGCCTTGTGACTGCTGAGTCACTGCCCGCAACCAAGGGCTCAAGCTTGGGGTTATTTGGGGATTGTAAATAGCAGCAGGAAAGTAGGGTATTGGCAAAAGCTTCCTTTAGACCTTGGCCAGTTTGCAGTCTGATTTGCTGCATAATCAGTTTATTAGTGAATCAAAGATAAAATATTCCATTAGGGAGGTTCAGATCTGGGGAGGGAAGGAGTGGACATGGAACAAAAAGGCTCCTCTGAGTGGCACAAGAACCTGTGTTTGTTCTAGCACGAGTTTGGTATTTATCTGTCATTCCCACGGAGTTTGGTATTTATCTGTCATTCCCACGGAACCTGCTGTGTTTATAAATAAAGGGCAAAGTTTTCACCTCACCTCTGTCGCTTTGCAAGAGCGATGTTGTGCCTCTGTGGCCTCAGTGCACGAACTTGTTGGTTTTCTTGTGTTATTTGGCATTAAAGTATTTTTCAGGAATTTCAGCTTTGCTGAAAAGATCTACCACTGTTTGAGTGTGTCCTGTAAAACCTCCTCTGACAGAAAGCTGCAGAATGAGTTTCTTATCACAGGATGTGTATGAGTATATCCCCTTCCTAAGCCACTGCTGGCTCTTTACGGTGGCCTCTCTCGGGTGTCACACACCACTTACTTAGCTGCCTGTCACAATCCTTTATGTACCACTGCTTTCCTCTACTGCTCTGAGGCCATCCAGAACACTCACATGTTATTTAAATCAGGCACAGCTCGTCTTTGCAATTTCAGCTCTTGGAGACTCTGGATCCACGTGGTGCTTCTCATTAATCAGTAATGCTGTCCGTAGCACTTCTTTTATTTCTTTAATATTATTTTTTTAATATTATTTTTTTTGTTACAACACAAATTACACAAGCTTAGCTTGTTATTTTCTAGCCTGTCTTTTCTTCCTTCTTTCCTCCCTGAGCCTTGCTCCAGATGGTAACTGCTGCAAGAGCTTAAAAAATAAAAATGAAAGTGTGAAGTACAATCACTCTTATGGAGCTGCAAATGGGCAGGGGAAGGAGGGAGAATATACTGGGATCATTTGTCTGCCTCGACTCGGTTAGTGTCCTCAGCTATTAGTCACCCTGCAATGGTACAAAGTGCATCATAAAAGATATGGTACACAAATAAGAAAAAAAGAGAAAGCTCTGGTATTGTGGGGAGCCTCTCAATAAAGTCTTGTTATTATTACCCCTTTACTGAAGCTGATTTCTGACTCTCCCTTTCTCAGAGGCTCTTTGACAACTGGCAGGAAATGTGCTATGGGCAGATGAAGGAAGTTGACGGTTGTGCTGTTCTGTGAGAGTGAGGACACAGAGCTGGTCATTCGGTGGGTGAGGACTCGAAGATTAAACAGTGACTATAGAAGATGGCTGTGTCTGATACACAGACACCTTCACCTGCCTTTGAGAGGACCCTGGAGAAAGAGTGGCTGGAAGATTTGCTATAAAACCATCCCCAAAACACTCTCATCTATTTTTAGGAAAGTTATTTCAAATATAGCAAGAGGCTGCTATGAGAAAAGGGTGTGCCAGGACCCTCATTTTGCTTTGTCTCTCAGATGCCCCCTGGGATCTCATACTGTTGCTCCCTTGGGAAGGGTCTAACACGCCCCCTCTCCTGCCCCTGCAATGCATAAAAATGCCTTCAAATGCCCTCACTGTCCAAAGCAAACATTAGCACCAAATATTTGACCAGAGATGGGGGAAAAAAAAAAAAGTAAAAAAAACTCTTATCCTTTGCAAAACATTAAATAAACAACAGTGATATACTATTCCCTGTAGCAAGAGACTTTTAGAACACATGCATATGTGCATTCCATCTGGAAATGAGGGTGAGAATATCAGAAGTACAGTCATCTTTTATTAGTAGCAGCTAACTTGGGGAGATACAAGGAGGTTTCACCTATTGAAAATATGTTCTCTAGTTGTTGCAGCTACCACGAGGTTAGCAAAGCAGGGAGGAGTCACTGTTCTTGTTTTCTTGTTTTTCTTTACATGGAAATCACTTGACCCTGATTCTGTTACTATCCCTCTCGGGGTATTATTACTGCCTATATGTTACTGCAGAAAAGTAATTAATTTCTAATTTCTATTATTTTCTTTTTTTTTTCTTTTCACAGAGACTCTTCTTCAAGAATAGATTTTAAAGGGCAAATACTATGTTTAAAGACTCAGAAAAAAAGTGAAAATAATGACTGATACAGAGCCTGAAGAAAAGCAATATCACGAGCATATCACATATTTGAGGAAGTGTGCCTAACAGTCCAACTGAAAAGGAAACAGGGAAAAATCTTCAGACAAACAAGAAAATTTCAGGAGCTCACTTTAGCAATCTGAAAGGTAGCCATTAATTTAGCATGAGCTAGTAATAACTGCTCCATAAATAATAATAAAATACCTTGGATTGTACTTATAGCAAGTGAAATCTAAATGGACTGAGTGGGGTTTTTTTTGGTCTTGACCAGAAGACTAAGAGTTAGAATCATACCGCCAGAATGTTCCACTTCTGCAAATAGGCTAAATATACCTGTTTCCTTCAAATCACATGAGAAACGAAATACAACTCTCTAGGGTCTGGGAGGGAGGAGGACAAGGTAAGTGAGAGCAGGTGTGGGGCATGCTGATCAAGTAGGGTTTAAAATGGGGGCTGAGGTAAAGGATGAGCTTTTTAGGCAAACAGAGGTGTTGATGGGATGGAGAGAAAACAGAAGAACTAAGAAAATTGGTGTACCAAGCTCAGCAGGAGGAAGTCCAAAGGTTTTACATTGCTTGCCAAGCTGTTGCTGTTAGGGCTGTGGTGAAATGCATCATGATATCATAAGGTGCAGATGCCATGCTTTAAAAAAATAATTTTGGGGCTTTCCTTATAAATACAGATAGTCTTAGTTTTCCTAAGCAGCTGTGCAGAGCTCTGTGATGCAGGTGCAGTGCATGCTCCTTGGACACAGCATTGCCTTGCTGCTCCTTCTCAGGCTGTAGAAACCACAGTATTTTTCCACCTGAAGGTCTTCCAGATCATCTCACCATGGGTAAGACCCACCTTTTTCTGTTAAAGTGAAACCCTCTTTGTTTGCTGGATCATTTTTACCCACTTCACAGTGAGAGCCCTCTGGGCTAGCTGTGCTGAGCCAAGTCTTTATGACGTGATGGACCAAGTGTCCTGGTATCCAGCCTGGCATGGGGTGGGTGTGCTTCAGGGCACCCTTGGTTACTTGTTGTTGTGACATGTCTTGAGAAGGCAGCATATGTTTTGTCAGATCAATTTATTGCGTGCTTTGCTGGCATTCTTGTGGAAAAGCTTCCAGTTTCTTTCAGTCAAGGGACAAAAATCCTACAAAAGGGCTTGAATGTGCTCTGGTGAGCCTGAGGCTGGCAGTGATGGATGGTGGACAGGTACAGCAAATAGTTATGGTGAAGGATGAGGTAAAGTGGTATCAGCATGTTCATGGATGTCTGGCTTAATGTGGTTAAGCACTGCAAATGAGCCAGGGAAGCTGCTGGTATGAGAAATGTGTTTGCCTGTCCAGCCTTAGTTTCTTCTCCTCCCTCAGTTACAGACATGCAGAGCTTGTCTTCACACAAAGCTGCAAATCCTCAATTTCTTTTTTTTTTTAATTTTGTCTTTTTCTTTCTCCAAACTGTCTGTCAAATGTCACTGCCTTCCCATCACTCTCCTAACAGCTCCTTTGAGGGGGTGATGGCAGGGCTGCCCTCTGTTGCATTCTCTGCCTTCTCTCTGCCACATCAGCCAGTGCCTGCTGGGACTTTGGCCATCTCACTCCCTTGCACGTTGGTCTTACCGTGGCTTGTGGTGGCTCTTTCTGCTTTTCCTGCCCTCTGTTTACTTCACAACTTCATAGGAAAAAAAAACCAACAAAACAAACCACAGACCATTAGATTAATTCTGCAGCTAAAAAAGGTACCAGAGAGATAAGTTTGCTGATTTTTGAACCTTGAATTTAAGGGCAAAGGTTTCTGTCTTTGTTTTTTCTTTCATTCCATCTGAAGGTTTGAGGAGAATAGCTGGGGTGAATATTCCTACTCTCATGAAAGTCTACAAACATATGGCCTTTTCTAGCACAGCTGCGTTCCTGCCACCATTGACAATCAAGGGTAAAACTCAAGATGCTTTTTCAAAGGAAAATGCAGTGGGAAAATGTTCAGTCTACTGTTCGTGTAGTTTTATTTCCAAAGGCAAAATGAAAAGTTGTAGTGTATTTCAGCTTAGTTTCACTTAAATAGAAAAAATAAAATCCAAGAAATAAGTAATGTTTGGAGAGAGTTTGATGTTGGAACCCTCTTGCCTCAGCAGCTGAAGTGCCTCAGCCTCCTGCTTCTCTTTCTTGGTCCAAATTCCTTGTGGTACAAAGTTTGCTTTGCAGCAATGCAGTTGCGTTGCTGGTAGAGTAAACAAGACGAGTTACTTGGAGGTCTGAAAAATCATTTGACAGTGCAAAACAGGGTAAGGATACTACAGGAACTGATGGATAGTGGTTAGCTTCGCTTTGGGTCAATATTAAGTGCTTTGGTGGTTGTTTTGTTGCTTTCTTTTCTTGGCAAAGAAGATGAAATGTTACAGTTCAAGAGTGTCAAATGTATTAGTGTTTACTGAAAATGTAAATCCAAATAATAAACAAGCATTAGTGCAGGAGTCTGTGCACGCAGAACACTGGGATGGTGGTGTATCGCTAAAATGCATTGCCAGTCCACAATTCTGACCTTTTTGTCTCTATATCTCTCCTCACTCTTTGGCATTTTTGTTGTTGTTTTTAGTTTTTTGTTTTTTTTCTCTGGAAACTTCAGGTGCTGAATAGAGAGAAACTACTTTTGTTGCTTCCAGATGACTATGTTCTAGCTATTTGAGGGAACGGGTGTTATTCAAGCTTGAATGGAGGGGACTGGGCTAACATGGCTGATCTGAGATAGCGTTTATAGAGAGGAAGAGAGTTGATGTCTCTCTTTACTCTCTAATTTCACCTCTCACTTTTCTGTTCTCCAGCCTGAGAAATCCATCCTTCATGCAAATTCACACCACTCCCTCTGCCACATGCCTCCAGACACTGACTTCTAGCTGTTACATAATCGATATGCTTCGTCACTGAAGTGAAAGAATCACAGAATGTTAGGGGCTGGAAGGGACCTCAAAGGATCATCTAGTCCAGCCCTCCTGTCAGAGCAGGATCACCTACAGTAGATAGCACAAGAGTTTGGTTTAAAACTGTTTTTGTTATATTTGTTTATGTGTTCTTGTGTCTGTATGGGAGAAGAGTGCCTTCTTTATTTAATCAGAGCTTTAAATATGATGACAAAAAGTAGTTAAAAACCACACACACACACACACACGCACACCCTTGTTTTTTGGTTAACTCTCACAGGTCATGTGCTTGGTTGCTCTGCGGGTCAGAGTCTGGTGAAGCTGGCACGTGACTGTGGTTGTTTCTTCATGCTGAGTATTTGCACAAGAGTTTCATCATCCTCTCAGGAATGGCTGCCAACCGCAGGGTAACATGGTTTCGGTGTGCAGGGGAAAAGATGAGCTTTATATGTAAAATTACTTTTAGCACTGTAACATTTCTTGACATGACGGTCAACGCATGCCTAAATTACTCTAAGTAACTGAGTTTATTATAATTCCTCTCTGTCACATTCCCTTGCTCCAGCTGTAACACTGTGCTGTGTAACTTACTTAATTACACAGTTGTGTGTGTTGCTGTGTCTCTGTTGTTGGGTGTGCTGAGAATATTTAGATTTTTCCTTTATCTGCAGTTCTGTAACTTAAACAAATACTCTGAAGTGTATTTAACCTGAAGTAATCTAGAATGTGTCATTCTTTCAGCTGTGCTTTTTTTTGGAAATTCCTTCTTCAAAATTATACTCACTAAAGTGATTTTGTTCATGTAAAGATGGGAAGGAGAACAAACCCTTACGTGCTGAGCATTTCTATAGTTTTATTTGTGGTTTTATTTTTATTTTTTTGGAGCAACTTAAGTCCACAGTGCTATTGATCCTTTTGGTGGGTGTGTTTTGGTAGCTCTGATCTATACTGCAAACCTACGGGCTTGTACACTTGCACACCCCCAGTTTTCCTTCCAGAGAGTTTATTTGGATGCTAACCTGAACATGTCAAAGGTCTGTGGCCTGAGTTGCATTTAGCAACCTGGTAAACAGCCATTGGAGGGAGGAAAGTGCCAGGACATGCTATTTCCATGATAAACTCTTTGCTTCTCTGAGGATATTGGTACAGCTTTTTGAGTAGAGATTCATTGTGTGCCTGTCAGCACTGTGCTGGGTAGAAAGACTGTGAGTAACCTCCTAGAATATTTAAAGAAAATGTTTAAGGGGGGCAAGAGGAATGTACATTTTTATTTTTTTTTTAAAAGACATGGAGATACAATTATAGGCAGAGGGTAGATCTATAAAAATATAAGTGGATCTAAAAGTAGAGCAAATTATCATTCTTATAATTAAGCCTAATGGACCTTTCTGTGTAAGTTTGATAGGATGACTTGCTAATATTCACACGTGTTTTGGTTTTTTTTCTATTTAGTCAGTAAATTATGCATAAAGGACAAAACAGAAATAATCACCTAGACATTTGCGCCACTTATGTCTGACTAATTCTCATTCATTGTCTTTTATAGCTTTAAAATGGGAGATGAAGTACTGGGGCTGGTATCTGTGCTGATAAAATATGTAATAATGACTGTTTTCTTTATTTAAGTTGCATATACTCTTTTTGAAAATGAATGATCGCCAACAGTCATTGCTTTTTTACATTGAATCAGTATATTTTTTATAACAAATCAGTTTTTTACATTGAATCAGTATGCAGTACAGACAAATTCTGTAGAAGAGTCAAAAGAGTCAAGACAGTAAAAAAAATACTGACTTCGCCATCTGCATCTGTTAAGTCAAAAACTTAATATAATTTCAAAGAAAAGAAAAAAACACCTGAACATTTTTTTCAGAGTAGGTGGTAGAAGTAAGCTGTTTCTCTTAAAATGTTGATCTTTTTCACTCTAAGTTGTATGAAAGAAAATCCTGATAAGGAACAGTGTTTGTCAAGGTGGTAATTACATTTTGTACTGATGAATCTGAATTTTAATTTGAAGAGGTTACGGAATATTGTTTTTGGTAAAAGTGATTAGGTGGAATAAAGGTGTGCTCTTATACAAATATTCTTCCTCTACATGTGGAAAGTAACAAATGACTCATGAATTATTGTAAAATAATTGCATGGGACTCAATAATGCCAGTCAAAGAAAAATAAAGCAAATCAAACAAATAAGCAATTCTAGAATTTCTTCTCCATGAAGCCTAATTCCCATCTGAAGGACAAAGGTACTTTCTTATTCTGGTCTCAGAATTAGATCTCCGGGATTTTGTTCCTCGATAGGATTTTGACTGATTTTACTTTAGTAGTTTTATCTTATTTCATAAATTTGTATTAAATCAGATACCTCTGAGCACTTAATTATTTTTAGCTCCTAGATATTTGTATTTATATTTTCTTTCAAAATTTAATACAAATAAGAATCACAATAAATGTAAGTCATTGATCAGATGCAGCGAACTACAGCAGTAACAGGGAACCAAAAGCCTGATCTATCAAAATCTTTGTCGGTAATAGAGACACCCATTGACTTCAGTGGGTTTTGGGTCAGGCCTCAGATGGAAACAAAACCCATCTATACTTGCCAGACAGGTCAGCAGATGACCTGGAATATGATGGCCATTAATCTGCTGTAATAACTGTGTGTCCTTAGTGAAAAACAGTGACGAGTAAGAAAAATAGGAGGAGGCTGGTCTGTGTTCGCACGGTGTAAAGCAGAGATTCTACAGACCAGATGAGAGGGATCTGGTGCACAAAACAAGCTGTCCTTCAAGCATCCTTATCATCCATCTCCTGATCATAAATTACAGGGGAATTAGCTGGCATTGCATCTATGAGTCCCAGGGGATAAACGTGGGACGCTCCTAAACCTTCCTCATTGGCTGTGTGCAGGAGAGGATATAGGTGATGGCAATACCAGTGCTTCATCATCCCCTCAATGGGGAGCTGAGCATCACCGATCAAATATCCCCAGCTCCTGTTTACAGAGATTAAAAGGTTCCTTCCTTTACTTGAGGGGAGAGCAAAAAAATTCCAGGCATTAATGGGAGTGGGAAAGAAGTTGATTGTGTAGAAAAGACTACACAGATTGTTGTGTGGTCCTTAATTTGGAAGAAGGCAGTCACAGAGACTTGATTTCCAGCTACTTCTCAAAGGATTGCTTCAGTAATTTGCATTAAATACTGATTATTAAAACTAGGGGACTATATCTAGATTATGTGAGTATGTACTGGACATGCTTTGATACTGCCTGTGTAATCAGGACATCCATGCTGGTGTTATAAATCAAAGAAATAAGCCTTGGAAAACAAAAAGCTGGTTTACTTTCCAGGTGCTGATCCTAGTCTTGCTTGAAAATAAAGCCTGATTTACTGATTAAGCACCTGGATTCTTAATATTTGTAATTTAGAGAAGTAACACTTAAGTTACCTTACAGTGTCTGTAGATTATCATGAGGTGCCTGTATTTGTGATGACCATAGTGTCCATGAACCTAGCTAGCTTGTCGAGGTGTTTCAACATCTACTGGAGGAAATCAAGTGATCTAAACTATCCTCACTGAAGACTACCAAATGAGGGCCAGAAGCTCTTCTGACCTGCAGAAGAGCAAACATGTTGGTACCACAGCAGTGAAGATGGCAGAGGTATGGTCTTGTGTCTGCTGTTCAGCTATGGAGGAACTGAGAAGTGGTTCCCTGGGGAATAAGGAGCCTGGTCACATCTCCCATGTGACTTCAGCAGGGTGGCAACTCTGTAGGAGGTGGCTGGTTGGGTGTATTGGTTCCAGCCAGTTCAGCCTCTTTAACATCACACCCAACTACTTGTCTCGGTGTAGCCATCTGCCTCCTGGAAGCCTTGAAAAACACTCCAAGAACCAAGGTGTTCAAATACTGTTTATTTCCCCAGACATTTTTTTCCATTTTATTTTCCTTTTTACCGGCTAAGGGATAATTAAGATGAATGAGTGGGAATGATAAATTTGGTGACAATGAGGAGGTGTGAAAAACCTGTGTGGAGACAGCACAAAAATAGGATATCTCCAGTATCTCCCAGGAGAGAGGGAACATTAGCTAAATGAAACCCGCTGTTTTAGAGCTCTACTGGCTTTTTATTTTTTTGTTTTTTTAAACTCTGCATCCTGATGGGAGAGGAGAAATTGCTGTTGTGTAAGACATCAAGGCTGGAGGGGAAAAAGAAAATGTTCTCATAATAAACTAAATGATAGCGAATTAAACCAGGTAACTAGCATCATGCTGGTCATTTGAACAGAGCACAAACAGGTTTGGATTAATTGTCACTGATGAGGCTGTGCTGTTTAGAGGTTTATATTTAAATACAAGCTGCTGTCCTCCCCGTAGGTGTCAACGAAGATCTTCAAGATGGTGTGCAGGAGTTGGCATAAAAATTTGATAAAAACCAATTCTGTATTTATGTATTTTTATTGAAAAGAATAAAGACAAATGAATCATAGAATCATAGAATTGTCAGGGTTGGAAGGGACCTTAGAGATCATCTAATTCCAACCCCCTGCCATGCACAGGGACATCCCCCACTAGATCAGGCTGCCCAGAGCCCCATCCAGCCTGGCCTTAAAAACCTCCAGGGATGGGACTGGTTTCCCTCTCTGGGCAACCTGTGCCAGGGTCTCACCACCCTCACAGGGAAGAACTTCTTCCTAACATCCAATCTATGCATCATGTAGGGGATTTAATTTTAAAAAAATAAAATAGCTGACTTGGAATATGCTATTACATTGACTCTCAAAAACTCCTCTTCCACAAAATCCCAAGCTAGGTTAAGTGACAATGAGTGCAATGCTCAACTGGCTACAACTTGTATAACTGTGTGTTGTTCTATCCACAACTTGTTCCTGGATAACTGCCTGTAGTATACTAGTGATTTTAAGAAAAAAGCTGGTACTTGCAGAAGACACACGTACTTAAAGAGTTTTCTTTCTCAGAGGAAAAAAAAATGCACCTATCCTATTTCAGCCTATCCTCCAGAGTTTTTCTATTGCATCCAAACTTTCGGCAATGTTAAAAAGGCAGAGAATATTGTAGTCTACTATACAGTTCCCTAAACTGGAGCAACCACCAAGTACCTCAGTGAGCCTTCTGACTGCCTTCTGCAGCTGGCAAAGTTTTGCCCTGAAGTCCAGAGTACGTGTTGTAAATTTTCTTTGCCAGTAGATCCATAAAGCCAAGCACACAAATGCTACCTTGAACACAGTGGTGTCTGTGAGCATTGCAGCTACAGAATCATTTTTCCTATCAAGATCAATGTGCTTTTAAATTTTGCAGTCATAATTTTGGGTATTCTGTCAAAAACTATAATCAGTCATGTTTGCAGCTCGACTTGGACTTCTGTCCTTTCCTAGGACAAATGGAGCCAAACCCAGGATATTTGGTGTAGCTCTAAGGAAATGTAAATTCAAGGTCCTCGTCTTGAAAACCACACTTCTATTGATGCCTTTGTCTGCCATCTTTTTCTGCCTGCTCTGCCCTCGTACGTGAGCACAGCTGTACACAAACATTCCCTACTATTTTTAAGACAGAAAATCTGAAAGAGGCTGAATGTGGCAGAGCCTACAAACAACTTCAGTGTAACTGTGTGCCTGCTATTTTTAGCAACACAGGCTGCAAAAACAATAATGCTGCTGCTGGCTTTGAGATCTCAAACTTGTGAATGACACTTCGGGGTTTGCAACTGTTATCTCTCTGGTGGGAGAACTTAGAAGCTACTGATACGGCTTGAAAAGGGAAGAGCCTTATACCTATAGAAAGGGGGGAAAAAGTATTTGGGTGTTACAGCAATACGTTGCCTTGGAAATACTTGAACTGATTGGTTTTACCATTCTATTCAAATTTTAACTTTATTAAAAAAGCTTTACATCATGTGATTTTGGGTCTCGTATGGTGCAGCTTTGTGACTGCTTATCAGCCACTCTTGAACATGCAAACTGCAGAAGCTAAACTATGACGTTTTTCATTTTAAGGTGAAATTGAATGACCTGAAAATGGATGCATCTTCTCCTGTGTTACCCGCAACCATTTTAGAACAAACTGCCTTGCGTTTAGGATGCAGTCCCACAGACAAGAAACTCGCTTTTCATTTGGATGAAGAGGACGAGCTAAAGCATCTTCGTGAATGTTTCTTCATCCCCAAAGTCAAGGATCTGCCTCCAAGTGCGAATCATAATTGCAGTAAGGGGGGGAGAGGGAGGGGAGGGGAGGGTGGGGCTTCACATCTTTTGCTTGTGTTTATCACAGATTTTTAGAAATCATTGTCACTTTTGCAATAATTGAGCAATCACAGTCATATCTGAGCACAGTATGTCCCTGGTGTTGCTAAATCAATCCATCAGCTTATTCTAGCACTGAAAGCTTTATGATCTCATTCCCATCCTGAGTAAAACATGAGGATACTGTACTTACCTGGTGCTTATAAGGTCAGTCAGCTGCTTTGAACAATATAGTGACTGATCAAAAATTACAGGCCAAAGTGTTTCTGTGCAATGGTTTGAAACAGCAATGACGCTTACCACAGTTTGGAGCTGTTGCTCCCTCGGTATGGTGTAGTTTGGTATTACCTACCTAGTTACAATTTTTTAATTAATGAAAGAGACGGGGCATATAATATATTCACATTTATGCCTTATTGCTGGCAGTAGAGATGTGTTTCTTCCTGAGGCCAAATGAAGACTGTGCCTTAGAACAAATAAATGATCTGAGCAAATACTTCATAATGAAACCTTTTATTTGAAGATCTTTCCCGCTTTCCTCACAAACTGCCTACAGATAGATAACAGCACATATCTTCAATGCAACCAGGCAAAAAGATTCTCAATGTTTTTCTGCTTTATTCCTGGTCTGCAAGTTGTTTTGGGGAGCCTGTGGCATGCCTGGGTGTGGGAGCAAGGGCACCTTTGGGTTGTTGAAAGAGGATCTGGTGTGCAAGCAGGGAGGCAGGAGGGCTGGCAAGCTGAGAGGGAAGCATTTGTTTCAGACCAGCTCAGTAAAACTACAAAACAGTTCCACTTTTTTTTTTTTTTTTTTTTTTTTTTTTAATGCACTGCTGATGTATCTGGTCAAAATCATGCCAAGAAAACCTGTTGAGAGCACCCACTGGAGACAGCATGGTTCTGGGCTCTTCTCCTGCTTCCCAAGTCTTGTCTGGGTTTATTTTCAGCTTATATGCCAAATACATGGGGAAAAATACAAGAGCAAAAGCTGTGCTTGCTCTGCATACTCTGGTCAGCCAACACTGGAGGCTGAAGAAACACCTCCTTAAGAGGTGAATATGTATATAGGCATAGTCACCTTCTTCCTTTTTTGGCCTGTCAGCAATCATCTATTAAAAGTTAAAGGAAGAAAAAATATCATAGAACTTCCTGGAAATATGTTTTCATTTTCTAAGAAATGCAGATACAATTTTCTGCAGATTTTTTTCTATTTCTGAAAAGAGCAGTACCGACAATACATGAGAAATTACAAGTACATTCACCAAATTATATCCAGTAAGGATCTAATATCAATTGTCTTAATTCCTGGACATCTTCTGAAACTATCTTTGTCTTCAGTATCTTTCCACTGAACAATGATGAATGTTGGGAATGCAGTCTGCTCCTGTCCTTAGGACATGGGGATGATAAATCTCAGGTCTCTATGTACTGGAGGTATTGACTTGTATTTTCTCACATTTAAATCCTTGAGTTATGCTATTAATGTTATTCAGAGCAGAAATGGACACTTTACAAATATTTAAACTAGGCATTTCATCCACGTGGAGGAGGTGTTCTCAGCCTGCCTGCTATTTTATTTTATTTTTTTTTTTCCTGGTTGCTTAAGTGAGCTTCCTAAACCCCATCTGTTTGTTTGGGTATGACTGTTTGGTACAGAAAGACACTTTGGCTGCTACCATGCTGCTGCAAAAGGTCCTTCTAAAGCTGGAGAGATGCAGGAAGGCAGCTCACATGGCTGTGAGCTCAAGTAGGAGCTCCTGAACCACAGCTGAGATTTTAACTGCAGAGTGTCGAATGTCTCTCAGGAATATGAAAAGTCACTTTTTAGTGTAGTATCGCATCAGGTTCAGATTAAAGAATCTTCTGAGAAGTATGTAGAGATTTTGATACCCCTCTGATAGTTATCATATCTTCCCTTCCAACCTCCATCATTGTTTGTTTTTCATTTACCATATTGTTTAGACTCAAAGATTGCTGCTGTGGGATTTTTTTCCATAACTACTATAATATTTAGTCCTGAGGCTGTGGATACATACGTTTTAGTGAAGATAAGCAGCCTACCAAGTAGTACCAATTGAACAGCACAGAGAACCCATCATTCCTGTGTTCCCAAATTGAAGGGTTTTTTCCGCCCCTCTTATTCCCCTGTCTCTCTTTTCGGTGCTTCAACTGTCACCAGGAACAGCCTCCCTGCTGAAAAACAGCAGGAGTGTAAAAAAAAAAAAAAATAA